>NW_014040508.1:80021-88939 GCF_001186125.1 Sphaeroforma arctica JP610
TATGTGTGTGTGTGTATTTCTTTGTCGTAAGTATGTGTATATTATGTTATGTATATATGTATTGTATATTCATGTAGGTATGTACGTATGTATGTACGTGTGTATGTGTATATGTATGTATGTATGTATGTATGTATGTATGTATATATATATATTAATATATATATATATATATATATATATATATATATTCATAAACATATTCGTGAACTCCTGAACTCCTGGAGTGGAGTTCCATTCATAACTGCGTGTAGATTATGAAGATAGGAGTCTGCTTGAGTAATATTGGTTAGTAAATCCCCCTTCCTCATTGCTCGTTGAGTTTTGAATTTACTTGTGTATGTACCATCTCTCGCGTACCATAGTACCTGGATGTATGTGAGGGTCGGCGCACATCACTTACATCCAGACTCTAATTTTTTTTCGTTGAAACTAAGTAGCTGGCTGGCAAACATTACTGCAGGTTCCCGTCGAATTATGTCGAAGCGCAGAATTTCTAAGAGGAGCATGTTACTTCAACTAAAATAGTCTACATAAAATTTAATAAACACACAAAACGGCAAATCGGAGAGCTTGGTATTTCACGTAGGTAGAATTTTGCAATGTAAATATTAGAGAGGTATATGCAACTGCAACTTTTTACTTTGGTGCACAACGCATAATCGCAAGATATGTTTTACTTTGGGCTTGTCTAAGGGTCTGCAGTTCTGCACTTCTCCTCGGTTTGAATATGGCCTTTTAAATTAGACAGAAGGCTATGGTATACCTTTTTAGCTGCTTACATACGATCGTTGTCGGTGACAAAAGCGCATGTATTACCATTATCAAGTATCACAAGATTCAAGCCCCCTTACACTGCTTCAGGCGGCCCAGGCGGCCCAGGCCATTCTGGGACTATTCAGCATTGGAGTACTCATTCGACATTTGTCGCCTGTCGGAACACAAACTGGCAACTGGGCAATGCTACTAGAGGACAGTTGGTACATAGAAGGGCAGTTATTGTTTTGAAAAATATATCTTACTCTACAGATTAAAAAAAAATTCAATCCATTTTACATACCAAAACAAACAAAAACAAAAGACTCGTCTTTAGGGTTTTTATCTGTTCCTCAGTCCTCATTCCTCAATCCTCATCTTGGAATCTTCAGAAAGTTCATACTGTTTTTCACGCGCTAAAACATAGCCAATGCTTCATCTAGAAGGCCTTTTGCTGAAAAAAAGTCATTCCGTATTGTCTATCAAAGCGCTAAAACGGTACGAGTAAAATTATAGACCGCTTTCCGTGCTTTGCCCAATACTATACACGCGTGGAAGAGAGCGCTTAGTTACAACTTTTTCTAAATTGTTGCAAAATGCAAACGGAACGTCAGGCGGTCTCTCTATTATATATAAATAGAAATTAGTCGTTGACTCTCTAGTTTCTCTCTACTAAGTAGTAGTCTATTATTAAATATTTTAGGAGTCTCTCTCTGTCTAATCACTACTCTAGTAGAGAGTCTCTACTGGGAAGAGAGAGACTCTCTACTCTAGAGTAGAGAGTGAGTCTAGTCTCTGCCTCTATGTATTCGGCTGTGATAGGTACCTGGTATTTATCTCTGGTCACTGGATTGTGATCAAATGAAAATCAATAATAGTACATATTTTTTTGAAGAACAAATACAAAAAGGTAACAGGTTGTACTCTTTACATATTACTACGTGTGGTTTAGAATAGGAATCAAGCAAACTCGCAGCCTCTCTTCTATGGTGGGAGTTCACTGTTCAAACAAGACTTCAAGCCTCAGGTCCTCAGCCCTCAGGGCTCAGGCTGACTCAGCCCTCACGGCTCAAGGCGTAAATATATCAAGTTTTTGGCCTTTCTCTTCCCTTTTTTTGCTGCTGCTGTGGTTGATTGCTGAACAAATAAATCTATATAAGCGACCGTTGCCCGTGCTGTTACGCACTCATAAAAGTAACAAAAAGTCTCTTTAAAGGAAATATTACCGAGGCTTCATGGCTAACATGACGGTCAACATGGATCAAGTATTGCGGTCGCTGCCTGTACAATTTACGCCAATGAAGTCTGATGATCGGGTGCCTTATAAAAATGTGACGAATAATATGATACCTGTTGCGCAAAGGTCAGCAGAAAGACAGATATGTGATACCGTTGTTGTAAACGTACATAACAAGCGCCCAAGTTTAACCAGAGTTCTTGACAGTTTCAGCGATGTAAGCCGACAATCTATGCTAACACCGCTTGATAACTCGAGAAAAAGCATTAAAAAAAAACTCAGGAGGCTCTAATAGCTTTTTTCCTTCTCGTGTCTGGAAGCCGAATTGAGTCCGAAGTTACAGCCCAACCAAGCGATCCTGTATGAGCTTTCACATGGATATGCAAGTAAGGCACACAAATATTGTAGCCACCTATAAAAACTTACACTGACTGGCCAAGTGTAACTGGGAATCTGAGACTGAACTACTATCCACACCAAAAGGTTCAAAACAATCTTTTGAAGACTGGTGAAGTATTTCTCTTACCATCTGATTCTATAGAACCGCGAGGACATCACGCACGCGACCATTTGTGTAGCGACAGGCGATACGCGCCCAGTATGCAGAAGAGAAACAATCTTCGCTGATCAGTGAGTGAGTACCGATCCCCATTGCGATACAACTTCGATATATATAACTGAAGCTTGCCGCTTCTTAAATTGCTATTTCTAAACAATAAATGATAAATGGTTTTTACCTTTACAGTGATTTCGCAGCTGGTCTTAGTCAGTTGTTTGCATAGTCAGTTGTTTGCATATGATCTCCGGGGCCAGTTTCAAGAATAAAGAATAGAATGCATTTTTTTCTCATTGCAAATTACAAGAATGAAGACAAAAAGCATTGTCTCAATGCAAAATGCGCTCCCGTCGTATAATATCTTATGTGGGGAAACGTATTCGACTTTATCACCCACTTCAATCTAAATTAAATTAGAATACGTGCGTCAGGAACTCACATGTGTGTTTAATGTATCCCAAATCTTTCATTGCCAAACTTAAGAATTGGGATTGATATTGTTACTTATGCTTACTTTCAACAACTAGTAGAATCCAATCTACTGCATGCAGTTATGTTTGTTCCCACAACTCTGTGAAATAAAAGAGGTACGAAAATATACGTCGCTTATCCGATTAAGAGAAATGAATAAAGGCTAACAGGGAACGATTTCAAACCTCCTTTATATTTGTTTTCCTATTCTGGAAAATTTCTAGTCATATGAAGACAATTCACCACACGTTCACACGTTTGAGTTTTTACATCGAATGATGTTCAACAAACAATTTCACCTGGTAAAGTATGCTTGTGTTTTTTAAAGATTGCGACTAATGACACTAAAGAAGGTGGTAAAATGATCCGTAAAATTACCTAATGGTCAAGACAACAAGTCCTTTGATGAATATAGGTCTCCCGCGGCCCTCTCTCTCTCTCTCTCTCTCTCTCTCTCTCTCTCTCTCTCTCATCAGTATATATATATATATATATATATATTATTTTTCCTACTATAAAATATGATATATTAAAATTAAAATATCAGTCGCAAAACAAACATGGAATCTACATGCCAAAATCGTACACGCGGTGGTCAGTATATCGGATTCTATTGGTTTGTCAAGTGTCAAATACATACTCCTCGTTTCGCGACTTTTATCGTCAGTTCGCGTGATCAGCTGCACGGTATTTTATATATAAAAACATTTCAAAAGAAATTGGCCGTTCCGGTATAGGAGTATAGGTATCGGGCCCATGACGGCGTGCGACGGGAGAGTCTAAGTGTCTGAGACAACTCTTGAGTCTTGTGACTGACTTTGAGAGAACTTGAGAAGATGTCAAGATGGTCTACCGAGTACCGATATTCCGACAATGAGTCAATGGGGGTCAACGACTCACTCAGCGACTCATTTAGAAGTACTCTACAACTGTTTATATTACACACATTTTTTTATAAATTTTAGTCATAAATTTTTAGGCAGAACTGAATTAGGGGTTTTTATAGACTTTTAGTCAAAATTTAGGCACAAGTGTTTTAGTCCATAGATATTTAAGCTTTATCTTTTATCCAAAAGAAATAGAGTGAGCCTGTGTGACTGTGTCACGTGTGTCATCAGTCAGTCAGAATTGTCAGTGTGCGACTGTGAATCGGTTTATTGTTTTTATATATAAATAAAAATTAGACACTGACATGAATTTTATATCATTTGTATAAACCGCTGAAAACATACAAAGGCTCTTCTCAAAGAACTATATTGCATAGACAGGCCAGGCCGCCACGGCCCTGCATTCCCAGCAATAAATAGTACAATACTGCCCCAGTCTGACTCTGCCATCGGACCTCTCTCTCAGCTCTATACTCTACACTAAAATAGAGAGTTTTTCACTAAAATAGAGAGAAGAGAGTGTGTGTTTGTGTGTGTGTGCGAGAGAGAGAGAGAGTCTCTGTCTCTCTGAGCCTGAGCCCTGGCCCCTCGGCCCCTGAGGAGTGAGGACTGAGAGACACAAAGCTAGAGAGAGAGAGAATAGTAGAGTTGTGAAAGCCTAAGTGGTATTTACTATCTACGCCGCTATTTACAGCCACAGCAAGTCTATAATTATGTTGTTGTTTTTTAAACAGAAACACGAAGAAAGAAAACGAAATATCGTACGAGTATGACTGACTGACTGTATGTAGGAGTGTAACAAGGATTGTAGGGCATGGGCCACGGGGCCATGCCCGGCATCACGAGTGTGAGTCTGTGAGACAGTCAGACAGTGACTGAGAGTCTCGTGTCAGTCGTGTGACGTGTCACTCGTTTTGTGACTTGTGACTGGTGACTATAGTGTGTGTGTAAAATTCAGAAAGCGATGTGAGACAGACAGTGGGACTGAGACTGAGAGTCTGTGAGTAATTATGCGCTCATTTTTCATTGTGCTGTCGCATTTTGGCTCGTACATACTCCTCGCAGATTGGACCTTGGACTTTTCCGAGTCGTAGACTCCTTTTCTTTTTCAAACAAAAGACTTTTTTTGAGTACAAATTTACAATCGGTCTCTCGCCGATTTCTATACGGCACCGATGAAGAAAGCCCGGGCCTTTGTAGTTTGTATTCCTATATGAACCAGGTGATTATTTTCTTGATTTTATAATCTGAAGAAAAAAAAATGCGGTTTTTTAAATGAAATCACAGAACTGGACAAAATTCCTTGGACCTTTACAACAAAACGGGACAAACCAAAATTCAACAGTCCTCCGGACTTATCCGCTCTCCATAATTTTTACTTTTTCTAGATGGTCATATGACAATGTTGAACACTTGAACTAAGTTGTTCCATAGTTTTCTATGATTCAGAAGGCTATAACAGTGCAATTGTGCAAACCATCCGAAATTTTTTAATAATATTTAGAAGTATGGATCCACGAATTCACGCTCACAACAAGTTCAACAGAACATTAACTCTAGCTAGTCTGACTCTCTGAGAAGTTGTATTCTATTTCAGATGATCGGTATAGATTATGTACCGAAAACTGATAGTTGACTGTTGTTATGTAGTATATATTTTTCAGCGTGAGCCTTTTTCAGTCAATATTGAATTTAATTAATAATAATGTACAGAGTGACATATAGAGTCTCGGCCACTCAAGTCTGTGTTGTTAATACCAAAACAGTACTTAATAGTATAATATACTGTGTTTTTTATTTTTCGAAAAGGATGTAAGTCGCAGAAACACAATGTACTACTTTGAAATTGTCAGTAAGATTGAGGCTATCCTCAGGCTGAACCAAAATGATGAGCCTCATATACTGTGTGAGACTGAAGTATTAATAACTAAAGCCATCTCACATCGTTCTCAACAAATGTACACGTGCACGTTAATATTTTTATTTGAGTGCACGACAGTCCACCGGCCACCGGTAAAGTGCACACGCGTAATAGTTCGGTACTTGGGCCAGGGACCCAGGCCTTTGCGAATGAACCGGATACGGTTTTGGACACGGGCACGGGGCCGGAGCCCCGGGCGTTAATAATTTTATGGCCATCGGTGCCGTATAGACACATCTTCTCTCTAGTAGAGAGGTACGTTTTTTTCTTCTAAGAATGATACAGCGGCGATTCCGCCGAGGAAGATCTTTAAGAATTCAGAAAGAATTGCAAATCTGAAACTAAGACATTTACTCTGGGTTCTTGTGACATCTAATAGTAGCTCAACCAACTTATGTAACCGCAAGTTGTCAGTCTGTAGTTCTGTCGGACTGTCAGCCTGTCGGTCAATAGCATGCGGCTGAGTCGCGACTTGAGTAATAAGTTTAACTACTGACACATGCTGGACTGCTGTTTTTTTTACATACTCATAATCATGGTTCTTTATAATTTTATATGGACTCATGGCGTCATAGACTCGTATGAGTCATAGCCTCCTTGCACTTTTGTTGTATTTATGTTTTTGCATAAATATGTAGCCTTTTAAATTGAACAGTTCTGTTTTGTTTTTCTTGTTTTTTTTCTTTTTCGACCCAACTTCCAAAGTTCCGGAGGCTGTACTGCTCTGCACTCCTACAGCCCTGCAGAGTGTAGGCCTACAACTTCTGCAGAAGTCTGCAACTCTGCATCTCCTACATATCTCGGGAGCCAAATAACCCCAAGATAAAAAGATACATATAGACCATCAGATCTATTTTTAAGGTCACCTTCATTATAGTTCAGTATTCGTAGTTTATGATTATGAGTGCTGATTAATACAGAGTCTAGGACTATATGAAGCTTTTGTCAAACCTCTTTTATATCCTGTTTTCGGTCTATGAAAATCGTCAAACAGACCCTGATTTTATAAACGTACTAGTCTGAGCCTCTGACGCTCTGATTTTGCTCATCATGAGTCCAGACCCCAGACTCCAGAGTCTCTCACTCTCTCTGAGACTCTGGCCCCTAGGACTCTGGGCCCTTGGATTGAAACCAAGTTCGTCCAGCAAGAATCGTGTCCACTTGACGTCTCTTGCAACTGTGGCACATGCAACGTACTCTGCTTCTACTGTTGATAGTACTGTGAATTTTTGTAAGTTTGCACCCCATAAGAAGGGCCCACCACTAATCATGCCAATGCGTCCTGTGATTGCTTTTGTGGAGTGTATGTCTGCCTTGTAGCGGAGAAGACAAGGGTGAATGATGTGTGTTTGTGGTATACAATGCCTAAGTCGCGTGTTCCGGCTAGGTATTTTGACAACGCGATGTGCGGCTCTTGCGTGTCGTGCGAGTGGTGCGTGTAGGTGTTGCCCAAGCATGTTGACTGCAAACGATATGTCTGGGCGTGTGCAATTGGCTAAGTAGCGGAGGCATCCGACTAAGTGTTGATATTTGTGTATGTCTGTCGGCGTGTCTTTGTCTGTTGCAATGTAGTCGGTGACCTGGCATGGTGTGCTGTCTGGCTTGCATTCTAGCAGTTGATACTCCTCAAGTAAATCATATATGTACTGGCATTGGTGGATGCGGACTGTTCCAGGTGTAGTGAGCTCAATCTTGATTCGTAGAAACCAGTGTGGTTTGCCCATGTTCGTAGTGTTCCCGTGTATCTTCATAGCCTGAGTGATAGCATCGGAGTCTTGTTTTGATTGGCACATTAGTATTTTGTCGTCAACGTGTACAAACAGCAGGCAGAGGCCTTGTGGTGTGTGTTTGATAAATAGTACTCGGTCTTGGCGTACGCATGTGTATCCTAGTTCACCACACAGTTGAGTGATTTTTTTATACCATAGTTCTCCAGATTGTGGAAGGCCGTAAAGTGCTTTTGTGACCATCCATACTACTGAATTGCCATTGGCTTTGGATCACTGGAGGAATCGTTGTTGTAGTTGTGATAGTTGTGCTTGTAGTAGATGAAAGCCAGGTGGAACACGCATGTACACGGGTTTATCAAAGTTGCTGTTCAGATATGCGTCAGGGTTATCGAATTCATTCACGATCATGGGTGTATGTGCGAGTAGCGCAATGCATAGGCGAAATGTGTCTTTACCTACTACCGGTGCGTAGCTGCGTTCGTAGTCAATGCCTTAGGTAGCCCCCCAGGCGGCGACAGTAAGACGGGATTTGAGGTGGGTAACGATGCCATGTTCGTTCGTCTTCTCTGTGAATACCCATTTTGGGTTGAAGATGTGGTTTTCTGGTGGTTTGGTGTCGACGAGTATAAGTGTTGGGGTTGTGATAGCCAGGGCGGTGAGTTTAATCCGTACGGGGTCGTTCCATTCGTCGCTGTTTGATAGTATAGTTTGGCTATGTGGTTTTAGGGTTTTTTGTTCGTGGGGGAGGTGTGTTATGCGTTACTTTCATTGCGGCTACATTTGTGTTAGTGGTGAGTTTTGGTCTATCAAGGCGATATTAACGCCTTAGAGTAATTAAACGCTTAGATTAAGTCTAAATATCGTGGAATTCGAAGTAAATAAACGAAATGAGTCTTTTGGTAAAGATAGGTATGCCTCGTAAAAACAGCAATACTCTGAGGGGTTGTGAGGCTGAGGCATTGCCTATATATAATCCTCTCAGTACTGTTTTCGCCGAAGGGATTTTATTTAGTGTTTCGTTGTCGCTCTATTAGAAACTACGGTACGTTGCGTTGGGGCGAATACGAGAGACTCATAAAATACTATCTTTAGAATGTAGAAATACGGCCTCCGGTCAGTCTAAAATATCAAGATCAATTGAGATAATACATTGGTATTTATTTGTATTTTAAATAATTTAATACAAGCTCTTTTTCCAATATTCCCAAAGTGTTCTAAATTCACTAAGAAGAAGAAAATTCCGGGCCGAGTTCCGAACCCGAGACTTACTGGTTTACCAGCCAGTACGTCTACCACTAAGCCAGTTACCACTGGTGAGAGAGGTAATATTTCAATATTTAATCTCTATAGCTCTGATGCT
>NW_014040508.1:108613-116922 GCF_001186125.1 Sphaeroforma arctica JP610
GTAGAACACGGCCATATGAACGCCAAAGCACACAAAGAACACCGCGTACGGTGAAGAGTGTACAAGTTGAAAATTCGATGGGTGGTGTTTGGAAAAGATACCAATACCACAGTGTGAAGGGTGTAAGATATTATGCCGTGTAGTGTGATGTAGTATATGATAGCGTGTGTTCGAGTGTATACGATTAAGAAATGTGGTGTTATGGTTCGATATAATATGTGTATGTGCTGCGTTGCCCATGTTGAGTCCTTGTGGGTTGAAGAGCGTCATCCTCATTGGTTCTAACATTGTTCATCATCGGTCAATACTACTGGGCTCTCCTCTTTGACGATGTCAGCCATTTCTATATCATTGCCTGTCGTCGAAGAGTCCGTCGTGGAAAGCTGAAGCTGCGTATTGCGATCCATCGTGTCGGATGATTGTGTTGGGGAGACCGTTGGTATATGAAGTCGTCCGGGTTCCGCACGCCTTGATTCTTTGGCGTTTACCGGGATTCGCGGGTTAAGTGAGAAAAGGTTTGCATCATGCTTTGCTTGGTAAGCCTTCTGAAGACGGTCCGCGGTAGATTGGAGGATGTCTGCGTTAGTGGAGTTGACAAGTGGGCTCAGTAGTGCATCCATGCTGCGGGCAAGAATTTTTGGCGCTCGTTCATGTGTGCAGCGGGCCTCCCGCTTGGTGCGGAGATAGTGAATTAAAGCTGCTTTCGTAGCGTCGGGATGTTGTTGGGAGCGGGGGTCGATGTTTTCATCAAGATGCCATTTCCACGTAAGTGCTGCATGTCGTTCCACCTGGGCGACAGAGTCGCTAGGAACACAAAGGCGGATGAAACTGGTGGAGCTTCCGCGGCGATTTGGTTGAGATACCGATTTAGACGGAAGATACCAGAGAAAGTTGTCTACCGTTTACCGGTTTTAACCCTGGACCCGCCAAAATATAGTAGGACATGCTATGGTATAATTGGCATTTTATTAACGAATTATGATAAGGATTTATTATTTTATTTAATAAAAAAAACACCCAAAAACACATATTTAGCAGTCCTGCGTCATAATGCCAGATGTTAATTTCGGGTTTATTCTTTTTTCCTTGACCGATTGAAAGAAATTGTATGTGCACTTTGGTGCGATTATGTCCTGAAAATCGAGTCAGAAGGGCTAAATAAAAAAAAACCCATTGGCTCCCTTGGGGACGGTCGTTATCTGAAAAGCACAATCAGCAAGATAAACTATTATAATTGGTAAGCATAACTTTTGTCACTATTCATAAACTGATGGTTTTATTTATATAGATCTTCTGTTGTCTGTGTACAGTTGAATAATAGTTACAGACAAGGTTTTTCCCTAAAAAGAATAGCATAGCGAAGAGACCTACATAGCCTTCTTTTTCTTTTTCCTTAAATAAGGCCATAAGAATAGGTCGGTTGTTTTTTTAAAGAAAAATGTCAAACCGGAACCTTTCCTAGTTCCTACAATGCAACCTGCATATTTAATATATAGACGGTTATTATTATAAATAGACACTCACCGTCCATTGCGTCCCGTCGTCCACCAATGACGAAATTTTAATTTGCGACAAGCTTAAAAACTCGTCAGCTAGATGTTAAATTATTCGATTCGCAGTTGGAATTGACCCAATGCGGATGAGCGGGATATTTATATTCAATCAGAATTAAACCGCCTCCGAACCTAAAGGAGTAGGCCCAGGCCCCAGGGCCAACCTCACAGGTGAGTCCAGGGCTCCACGGCGAGCTCCAGACCCCGTGCGTTCTCTGAGAGAAATTGCGACTCTCGCGAGAGTCTGAGACTCGAGTCGTGTGGTTATGTTTTAGTTTTTTTGTTTATTGTACAATTTATTTTCAGGTTCCCCTGCCCTTTCCCTAAAATACTACTCTAGTTGTGCATGTATCAAGTTTTCTCTGCGAGCATGTCTTATCACATATTGAGAATCACAGCCACAAGCATATATTTATTTATATATATGAAGAAGCGTTCAATTGGGGTCATTTCCAATACTAACCGATAGGCAGATATCTCCGAAGACGCGAGAATTGCATGTACATATCTATCGAACATCATGCCGGCCGGAATTCTCGATAATATCAACAACAGTCCACCTAAAAGGAAATTAAATCCAAGCAGCTCGGACTGCAGTTTCGATAGAGACTTCATATTCTCGCCGTTCCCAGTCGAGCCAAAGCGGATCACCAGCCCAGGAGGACCTGAAAGCCCAGCCAGGACCAGTCCAGTCAAACCCAGCCCAAGCCCTCATCTCACAACCGTATCTCGCTCATCGTCGTGTGAATCGCTCACTTACGATTCATTTGACGACCAGTACAGACAGTCTGTACTGAATCAGTCCTCTCGAGAGCTCTCCAGGAAAACAAGCCGGAAGAAACTGAGACGTTTGTGAGTATGGCATATGCAGGCCTTATTATCACCTCAGGAAAGGAACTGACATCAATGCTGTCGATATGGAATTTAAATTATTCTCATCAAATTGCGTGGTGACGCCGGAAGAGAAGAGAGTCTTGCTAAGTTATCCGGATCCAGACCTTTCAATTATGTTCGGATGCTTCTGAGACAAGCCGATTGCGTCTGAGATGAGAATTTGACCAAGACACAGCTCGGAGAGTGCAGAGCGACATATCCTTCTACTCGCTCCCGTGGAACTATGATATATATAATAATGTATATCAATACGTGCTGTACATGCCTAAGCTGTGTCGACCGAGCCACTATAACAATATAGGAAGGAACGTTGGGGCTCAAAGCGCTACAAGATCGACAACGCTAGTGATAATTGATTGCACAGCTGGCGAAGAATCCAACAATAGATACCGGGCATTCAAACAAGGGATGCCGAGCGTATACAAAATTACTTCAAAGGTTATTTCACCGAGCATATTCCGAGTTAAACTAAACGAAAGCAAGTGTTTTTAAATTAACAATAAAAATTGAATTGTATTCTAACCGATGTGCAGACAAGTACACATTTCAATTTCGTTGTGCAACAGTACAAGTACACATATTCATAGCCGGGCCCTAGATTATGTCGAATTGATACAAATAAAGCCTCTACTGAAACATGTGAGCTGCTGTCGGAAAAAAGAAAAGGTTATTCCACGGCATCACAAATACAATATTTCAGCTAATAGTTTGTCTTGTAAACAATATTTCATGTATCTTCCGTACATATGTAGGAATAAATAAATAGATGGTAACTTTAATAAGCAATTGAAAAATATGACCTGCTGCAGTAAGCAAGGAAAGTTATTACGCGACATCAGGAATGCCCCGTTTAAAGTAAAAGGTTGTGTTGAAAACGGCTCATGCATCTTCCGTCTATACAAATTTATTTGTATATATAAGAGTTTTATACATAAATATAAACATACATACATATGCATGTCCTTGCGTCTGAGTGGGACGCCTCGTATCTCTTCCCATAAAAGTCTATAAAAAAATACGCACAACAAAAGCATAGAGGTTCCTGGTTGCCACAAGCCTTATTCTTACCTAGAA
The DNA here is from genome assembly GCF_001186125.1 of Sphaeroforma arctica JP610. Taxonomy (NCBI): domain Eukaryota; class Ichthyosporea; order Ichthyophonida; genus Sphaeroforma; species Sphaeroforma arctica. The sequence goes on from NW_014040508.1 coordinate 112,135, forward strand.
GATAAGGTCTAGGGTATATATATATATAAGTGTTATAGTATATATATTCATATACCTGCGTGTGAGTGGGATGCCTCATATCTCCAACCATAAATGTCTATAAAAATGCACACACAACAAAAGCCTGGAGGATCCTGGTTGTCACAAGCCTTAGGCTTACCTATAATACAAAACCGAGGATATATGTATATATATACATATGTATATATATAAGATGTATACTTACAATAATATCAGTACACAAACATATACATATGTAGGTGTATACATACATCTACATGCATGTATATAGTATATATAAAACCATATATACAACTACTGACACACAAATCGAACAGGATATTGTATAAGCAAACACAGGTACGTTGTCAACTACTAGACCTTACTGTGCACTCACAAATACTATCATGCATGCTCGTATAGATACGTTAAATATATATATTCATATAAAAACGAATATATATATACACATAAAATACATACAAGGGATGCATGCTCGTATATATCCATTATATATATAAATATAAACAAGGGCACTTACAGTTGCTTCAAAAAACAAGTTGTTACGAAACATAGATAAAAAAAAGAATGTTCCTAATCTAGAGTGAATGTGTAGATATGAGACTTTCCTGAACATGCATATACAGCATAGGAAAATTTAGAGACCTAAGCAAGTAATTACTAATTCGTGGCTGAATCAAACACCCAAAAAACTAGGCCAAACACAAAAAAGACAGATTAATTCGGCCGCCTTGGCAGAAAGTATATGTAAAACTGGGACCACTAATTTGCCAATCTATTAAATATTGTTGTCATGATATAAAACAACGACACTATACAAAACCGGGTGAACAGGCAAGTGAAAACACAACCAACATACAACGGGAACAAAGAATATTAGTACTCATATGCATCAATATTGTATTAATAGAAAACATGCGAACTAAAGGTAAACCGATCAACATGAAAACAAACATTGTACTCTACCATAAAAGGACTCTCATGGACATGAATTTATATACTGATACATATCTATCTACATTTGGTACTATGTCCACGTATATTCAAGCACAACCATATCGTATCGTACGTGTATAAGCCTACTTCTCTACATACAAGAGCACAACAGCCCAATGCTCCTGTGCAATCAAAGTACATTGATACCCAGAAACGGTACTCACATATATGACGAACACACGCATGTATGCAATACAATACAAAACTGAATGTTAATGTATATCGATGTAGACTAATCATCAGATCCTGGTCAAATATATAGTAGATAAAACTAATATGCAACAAACGGAAAAATACAAGATAAATATTGAAGTTATTTGACTGTCTGCATGCGCATCCATTGCCTGCACAAATGATCCCATCAACACCCAATGATCTTTCCTACGCGCCCGTTTGCACGAAATATTAAACCAGATCAACACATACCAATGCATAGACAAACTCAAGTCTTGAATATCGTTCAAAAGTAAACTTCTTTCAACAAAACATAATTATCACAACCAATTTGTGCACAGCACGCAATACACAATTAATAAAATGGACAATATATACACATACTCGTGCCATACATAGTTGACAATATAGGTGTCATAAACCCCACTAGACTATACGCAATTGATACACAAACATTAACTGGAAAACCCACACCACACTTCATGCAATTTATACACAAAATCGGTCAATATGTAGTAAAATAGACTAACAATAGACATAGAACTCAGATACTATGGCCTAGAGGGGGATCTAATACACAGAACCACCTCAAGCTGTACCAATCCTTGCGCTCAGTCAATATAAGATTGAGAGTGGACCTAATACATAGACCACATCATCTGCAATGATCTATTCACTTGATCAATATATAGCTTACAATTTGGGATCAGTACACGGTATCAATTTCTGTACCGACTCAGGCAATGCTATACTTGCACAAGCAGCCGACTATACCCGTATCGAGACAATCAAACACTAATAAATTATAACCTTATGGCACTTCGAGTACATATACATTGACCTGCGCAGCACCAATGTAAATAAGACACCCCCTACAAATACATGGAAACACGTGGTCTAACATATCTTGATTAATATATATATATATGCGTGTCCATCAGTGCTAATTCAACGAAATCTTAGAAAAACAACAGAAAGCTTTGTGTCGAAATCACCAATAAAATAAATGGGGTAAAATATGCCGGTTATATTGATAAAAATGAATTATCAATCCCAATACCACAGTAAAGAGTCAGATAGAAGTTAAAACATATACAGATATTACAATATATAATATACAAATATGTACCGTATATAGAAATCTGAAACTCTCACCTATCAGGTGGGGTTACTTTAGCTCACATACCTTGAAAAGCCTACCCGGTTATATGCAGTGTACATCAGGGTATAGCACCATCTCAAACAGTACTAATATACCCAGCAAAAGTCTTACACTTCTTCGCACCTTTATCCAAGCGCCAGCTCTCATTCTGCTCTAACTATTCTGAGTTCTATTGAATGCAACGTTCTGTAGTCTATAGAATACCATCTGAACCACACCTAAAGCGAGATATTTAGATTTAAACTCGAAAGTCCACTAAGCAAAGAGAAATCTGAAAGACTTTGAAAGCCCACAGTTCCGGTGTGCTATTTTAAAATAAAACGGGATTATGCCGATGTTAACTGTTCGGTGATATCAACACCCCCCTCACAACTGTGTGTGGATAAACACACTCGGACTTAATGAAAGAAACAAGGGAACAAGGGATGTGAATGCCCTAGAGTATAAATTCTCCTACTCACCAAGTTCCCATCCCCCCCTTAGAATAGAGTCAGAGCCTGCTTCACCGATGTTTGCATATCACGTGGCCAATGTTGTATACCTACGACGATGTATAACGCCCTACTAAAGGTCGAGATAAGGAGAACACAAGGACTCACATGCCAAGCACTGCTTTACCACTTGCCAATTTCTCATTGAACATACTATTGAAAGTCTGCTACTGTTTCTTATTAACGTTCACTTGACGTTCATCGCATGATACTTCGTGCTTGGATGTATATCTGGCCTCATGTGAAATATCTCTGAACCTCCTAAAATCTAGTTTGTGCGAGCTCACTGAAAAATGTCTGACTCGATGGCTTCGCACTTCGCTGGACCTCCTAATTGTGCAATTCTATCTCAGTCAAGATATAATTGGGAGTATACTAATCTTTTCTTCCAACGCGATTGTATTACTTGGACTAACTTCCATGTGAAATGGTGATCTTTCCGAGACCATTTTAATACAATCGATAAGGCATACGTGCTGGCGCCAAAACAGTTCTTCTATACTTCCCAACATCAGCTTCGACAGGAAGACTGGGCCAACTCAAAGAATGTGAACACTTCATTACATATGTCTTTTTAATAGGGACATATCGTGAACACATTACGTATACGACAATATCGTTATAAATATAATATCATGTAATATAAATACGCCGATTATATATAAAAATATCAACCGGTTGCATTTCGCGCGATCTGAAACTGTATGGCAACATAAATGAGATAAAAATAAAATTTGTACCACAGCCGGCTCAAACGCAAAAAATCTACACAACCAAGGTCAAGCCGCCGGCCGGTTCTTGCAACTGTTTAATCTATATATAGAATAATGGGTAGGTGGATAAGCGCATTAATTCGGAAACTTTTAGTGCGTGCTTTAGTGTTTATTTGAAAAATAATGGGTTGGAGACATGAGTCAAGTTGAGAGTTTGAGAGTTTGAGAGTGAGAGATGAAATTCGGCGGCCATTGATGGTATTGGGTATTGTATGTTTTTTTTTGCTAAAACAAACTCGGGTTGTTTTTTATTCCAAAAAACAAACTCGTGTACCTTAAGTATCGAAACATGTGGGGTTGATGGGGGCGTTGCGCGATGGGTTAAAAAATATTTTCCTTTCGAACACCAAGTCAGCATTCGAGTGGATAATGCTGCTCTGAACTTCGACGTATTGTAAATAGTTGTCAGCCGTATTATTAAACTTCCTCCCCTAGCCTATACATATCTTGCGTAGTAGGCTGCATCACCCTTACTATAGTACACAATTTCCAAGATGGTAAAAGAAACGTGTCGCTTCTATGAGAAGCGCTTCCCTGACAAAGATGAAGTTGTTATGGTAAATGTCCGCTCCATTGCAGAGATGGGTGCTTATGTTTCATTGTTAGAGTATGATGGCATCGAAGGCATGATCTTGCTCAGTGAGTTGTCAAGAAGACGTATCCGTTCTATTGCACGTTTAATCCGTGTGGGTAGGAATGAGGCTGTCATGGTGCTGCGTGTAGACGAAGATAAGGGTAAGTTATCGTAAAAACGACTGAAAACGTTGTTCACGTTTGTCTGTACATATACATATGTACTTGACCAATACATTTGGATATGTCAAATGGTTTATCATTGCAAGTATTTTAAAAATATGTACTCCAGTGATTTACATATACATTATATATATTTATATATATATATATATATATATATATATGTGTGTGTGTGTGTATGCGTTTGTGCGTGTACGTATATGAATACACACACGTACACACACACACACACACACACATGAATATAAAGATATATATTTTTATATGCATACATATATAATATATATATACACACACACACACATATATATATACATGTATATATAAATATATATATATACTTGTGTATATATATGTATATATACATATATATATATATATATATATATATATATATATATATATATATATATAT
>NW_014040508.1:116942-125410 GCF_001186125.1 Sphaeroforma arctica JP610
TATATATNATATATATATATATATNTATATATATATATATATATATATATATATATATAGTATATATATATTATATATATATATATATATATATATATATATATATATACATATATATATATATGCATACTTATACAAGTACACGCATATATAAATGAAATATAAATGTATATGTATGTATATGCATGTACATATCGTATATATATATATATAATATACTACACAAACACACACACATATATATATATTTATTCTGTACTGTGTGCGAGCATATGTATATGTATATGCATATGCTTGTGGTATGTGTGCGTATTTTTATCTGTATATATTTATATTGATATATTGAATATATATTTATATATAACGTCTATAATATATATATATATATATAAGTATAGGTATAGATACATTTGTGTGTATTTGGTTCTTATTGTGTGCATTTACAACCAGACTAGACATTCTTACTTGTACTCTTGAGAATGGCGTCTTGCTGCTCTGAATGATTTTTTTATTGGTGGTACTGGCGGTGTGGTTGTTCAGGGTTCCGGCCATGAGCATATTTGGGTTGATTTCATTTTTGGACGTGCATGTTGTTTTAATACTGCGGTTCACAGTCGAATTAGACAACAATATTTTCCCAAAACATGATTGTTTATTATAGTCATAGATAGCGCTGTGCTCGATATGTATAGAACTGTCTCCGGTGCTCTATTTCCATCAGGCGTAAAATACACCCTTGTCCAATCTGCAATGGTTATCTGTGCATATGGTAGGGAGTGCTTGTTTTGTGCTCCTGAAATCAAACAACTTTACGACTAATAGTGAATAAATTATTATCGTATACCGTTTCTGGGTATTGTTACCTCCTTCCCTCCACTTTATGTATCTGAACGCTTTGGCTCTTGACGCATACGTGCAGTTTGTTGGTCGGCTATATCTACAAGCAAAAAAATCACGTATATTAAATCCGTTATTTGATCGGCATTCGATCGATTGCAGGTTATATTGATTTGTCAAAGCGTCGTGTCAGTCCAGAGGATGTCAAGGCTTGTGATGACAAATACCAGAAGAATAAAGCGGTATGTGAATTGAGCGCATACTGACATGGTGCCCGCGTTTGCAACGTGTTAGTCTGAGGGTGCTGTGCAGATAGATCCACACATAGATGGTTGCGTATACGAAGGAACCGTGATGCAATCGATATACACACAATTGTAGTGCTTGCGAGTTCCTATACTTTGTTGACCTATCTGTGGCCGTTTGTGTTTCCATATCGAATCTGGTTGAAGTGGAAGACGAATATATAACTGTGTAATTTTACGTCGATGTGTATAAATACACATAAACGTATATGCAAGTAAATATATACACGCGTATGCAAGTATACACACATATCTATCCGTAATTTCTATGAAGAGGGAGTTTGTAGGTGGGAATTCTAGCAAGTCCTTTCAGACCCGAACTGTGCTTTTTCGGACTAGTCGGATTCACATGCTAGTGACGATTCTGCACTCTCTTGATATGTAGTCAAGTATACCCATAGCTAGTATCTAAAAATATGTCAACCAATATTGTAGAGTATATGTTGATTATTCATTCAATCTGCATATGCAACGACAGGTGAATAGCATTCTCAGACACGTGGCCGAATTATGCGATGCCAAACTTGAAGATTTATACGAACGCACAGCTTGGAAATTGGTGGCGGCGTATGGTACACAGTACGAGGCTTTCCGAAAAGCATTGACGTAAGTGCCTGAGAGCGTGATTGTATTAGTATTTAGTTATAGCGCATTCTGTATGCGATTGTGTTAAATGTCTCAATGTTTTTTCTCCAACGGGCATTTTACCACCATACCCTGAAAGTGTTGTTATATGTGGAAATATGGTCTACACCTAGCATCTATCGATGTACATATGTTCAATACTGAGTATACCTGAGAGTACGTACTATATTTGTGCTTGCATATGCTTGTTGTCCATACTGTATATGCCGGAAATTACTTCACTCGTATTGTGGTTTATATACATGAATGTATTTGCTTATCGTCAAAAAGGTATATATCGTGATCGCTTAGAAACCAGACGATGATTATGGCCAAACGTGGTGTCGCTTGCACTATCATTTCCTTTGAAACCGTAACTATACCGGGAGTGATTGTGGCACCTGTAAATGCTTTAGAACGGTCCTATTTGAACAATTAAAGTATGTTTTCTGGGTCACATTTTTTGTTGGTGCGGTGACGTGTACAGGAACTGGTTTTACAGTACAGACGGCACCATATTTTTCTGTTGTCGAACGTCCTACTCAAATACATGTCGCAGGCGCTCTACTTAATGCTGATGTGTCCAACTATTTGCATCATGGTTTTACATACATGTGTATGTTTTTTTTCATATATGTATATCAGTATATAGCATGAAACAGTAGAGGTTCGAGAAAGATGTACATAGGTGAGCGTCCTTTAGTGTTATTCTTTGTAGGCTGCACTCTCTTCCGGTGCAGTGGCCGGTGCTAGGGCCGAGGTCACGGCACAGGCGAGCACCACATTCCCTGTAGTCGGACACTAGCTGTGCGTGGTGTTTTGTATATATATATGTAAGCGTTGTGTACCTATTCCAATTTCGTATGTTCATACTCCTATCCTCGCACATGATTTTGTCGTTTGTATGGGCCACGTATATACGGGTGTATGCATGTGCTCACGCATGCGTATGTGCGTAGTGATTTTTCAGTATGACTTTTTGCATTAACCGTTGATAAGCGTGGTATCTTAATGTCTCCTGCTGCGTCATCTATTGAACAAATATCGCTATTCTGGACGATATTGTGTCAACGCACAAGGGCTTGAGGGCGGTTTTATTCAATAAGTACGGAATGAATACTTGGTTATGTTTGTGTAATACGCTTTAATTCAATGACTGTTCGCACCTAAACGTTCCTAATGCTCTGTATTGTACACATCTGCAGCGAGCCGGAAGAGGTTATGGGCAAGCTTGACTTGGACGAGAAGACCAGTGCGTGTTTGCTACAACAGATTTCCCGCCGATTGGCGTCACAACCCTCCAAGGTAGGTAAAACAATTGCAATCATGTATATATGGATACTTGTATGTATGTTTGTTGCTTAAGATATAGTGAGCAATTTGTTCACGTTATGCACAGTACGGAAAGTGATCACCTAGTCTGTATCATTTTACCCGCTTATACGCATAGCTGTGTCGGCATACACATCTTAGCTAGTCGTATCATTGTCCGGTAGATATGCGGATTAGTTCATATCGACTTTGAATATGTTTGTGGACTTGACTCTTGTAAATGTCCATTAAGCGATCAATCAATGTTCATATTTCTATAAGTGGACTGTTAGAATATATATATATATATATATATGCATATACTTGGGTGTTTGTTTGTTATCCGTAATTGTATGCCACTCTTGACCCATACAATTCAACCACTCATCTCCTTCGTTCTACAACCTCATCTATTTTAAGATCCGTGCAGATATCGATGTGCACTGTTGGACATCCGAAGGCGTAGAGGCCGTTAAGGATGCGCTTAGAGCCGGTATCGCTGTAGGCACCGAAGCAGCGCCTGTCAAGGTCAACTTAATAGCACCTCCCTTATACGCCGTGACTACCATGTCGACTGATAAGGATGAGGGTATTAAGGCCGTGAACAAGGCGGTGGACGCGATCAAAGACCGCATTGCGACCAACGGTGGATCACTCAGTGTCATCAAAGAGGTATACATGTGTGGTGGAAGTCGTATATGTGTTGTAGTATCCGTGCGAAGCTTATGAACTATGCGCGAGTATGGTATTCACCGATCATTTTATGTATCATGAATCGACATCCCCCACCTTATCACATGCGAGTACATTGCGGGGAAGTATCTTGCATGCATACATATATTGATGTTTATCCGAGTATATGAGACTCCTTAAGAGTATACAAGACTACAAAGTAGCCTTGTATGTATGTGCTTGAGTGTCCTCGGCTACTTGCCTCTTGGATTTCATGGTGCTTTATTATGTCACAATTACATCGTATTTAATATTCGTTGCTTCTATTCGGTCAGGCACGGGCCATCAACGAACTTGAGGAACAGAAACTGCAGGAGGAAATCGAGAACGAAGATGAGGTGGAAGAGGAAGAAACTGGCGAGAATGGTGAAGTGATCGGTGTTTAAAAAAAAATCGGCGTTCAATCAGCAGTATTTGGCGTGTATATAACATTATTAGCAAGCGATTTCTAGGGGTTGAACTGCCAGATAATAGTAAAGAGCTTTCAAGGTGTTTTTAAGACGTGCTTTGGAAATTTAGTAGCGCCTGAAAAGTCAATAAATGCTAACTAACTTGTTAGGAGGCGGTCTCTGGTCCTTTATAAGGAGCTTCGGACGATTGAAGTCGCACAAGACGGCCCCAGATGTTATATAATGGTTCTACAAAATAATATATAAAACTCAATGGTAGGGCTGGAACATAGCCTTCTCGTCTTTTGGAAGGCTATGGATGGAACCGTATTCCCGACCAATACATTCCTCAATGGTGTATATTTTAGAGTGTACTTGTATAGATATTTCATATGTATATTAGTGTTTGTGTGAGCAACTGTGTAGGGTGATAATAATCAAAGCCATACTTGGCATTCTCAAGATGAAAGGCTAAATGTAGTGCCACACTGGGTGTAGCCAATGGGACACGGCCACTTTGAGATTCAGCCGCAATCTGATGCGCTACATATGCTTTCTGCGTCCTATATAGTAGCTGCGACCAACAATTTTGCATTCAGTTCTGGAGTGCTGTCGAGGTGACGACACTATTTACAACACTCGAAATATAGCAAAGTATCTGCACGGGCGGTCTGATGACGGTGCCGTTATTCATCTATATGAGGTCAGAAGAGCACAACAGACATCAAGCCGCTGCGCTAGTAGTACGATCTCTAGTGAAGATCTGAGGATAGTTCAATTTGGCTGACAAGGAGTATAGCCATCACTCAAGTCGATAAAGGTTCGATATTTGCATGATACTATACATTTATGAAACTACAAATTTGCCGTCGCTGTATTGTACGGACGAGAGAGTTTTAGGATTGCAAAGATCAACAAGAGGTATAGCTATATATTCATCAAACTGAAGTAGTAGCAGACACGACCATTGATCGTATGAGACGGCAAAAGATAACTGGCAAATTTAAATAAGGTAGCTAGTTTCAAATTTAAAGCGCAGCTCCGTCACTCCGGGAGATTCTATAGACTACTGGAAGTCTCAGCAGCTACGCATCTTTACGTCAGACAGACATCTATCCGTGTGATCCATATGCAAACCTCGCAGCTTCCTATTCTCAGTCCAGAAACCTGCACGACTCAACAGTATGTATGCGACGATTAGAAAGTGGAACAATGGACTTGAATCCAGGGCAGTCTGAAGCCTGAACTCCCGAAAGGGAACTACTAGGCCTTTACATCTGCGTATGTTCTGTGAAAAATAGTCGTCGCAACGGCATCTCTATAGGGTTCTTAAGGAGTAAATTTGACACGAAAGTCGAAACCACGTAGTAAACCCTATTGCGCTATTTATGGCATATTTACGTTCTATACGCTCAATCGTAAGTTACACGGTCCACGGAGTCACGGACTCCACGCATAATATGGCTGCACCATAGCATAAGCTTATTTTATAATATTTCAAGACATGGCAGTTATTACACTTATTTTAAACCAATGAAAAGCATAGTAGCACCTTTTTAGGTTCCCGCCCCCCCAAAACAAATAGATAAACTATTTTCGGGGGTTTTTTTTAAATATTAAAACAACAGTATATATATATATATATATATATATATATAATATTGAATACATGTTTTATTTTAAATAGTAAATATTTGTTGTTTATTGTTTGTTTTTGGGCTTTTTGTGTTTTGTTTTCAAAAACAAAAACAAAAATACAGACTATGAAACTATGGCATAAAATATATAATATGTACTTGGTGTTTTGTGTTTGCTATAGAAAATACCTTTTTTTCATGGCCTTCTGAATATTCAGACTTCTAAATAGCCTTCTAAATTAAAGCATACACATGTTTGATTTGCCTTCTCTGGATGATTTTGTCTGGATTTAAAAAAATATGGTTGATATTTACAGTTTTTCTAAACAAATCAAACTTTTTGGTTTTTTAATTTAGTTTAAAATATATATTAAAAACACCTACGGAGTTGTGGCTGATCTCAGTGATCTGGTATGATTTTTAAAATTAACAGGAATAACACTGTGGCCTGTGGGCTATAGCCTGTGTGACTGTGGAAAAAGCAGTAAGATTCACCTCTCACGGTACCCCTCTCAGAGACTCGGGCATCTCTCCAGGCAGAATTAGCTAAGGTCATGTACAAGTGACAGGCCTAGTTGATTTTATCGCTTGCAATATATTAAGATATCGTATTAAAGAAAATTCTAGACTAAAATTGCGACCTGTGCACATAAAACAGACTACGCGATGACACATTAAACTCGAGTATATATGTTTATCTCCGAAAAGATACGCACATAATAAATATTCCTTCTTCTACAATAATTTGCCACGCAATGAAGAAAAACTTCCTATTCGCCTTCATCGCCGCGTTGACCTACAATACAGAGAGCGCTGCTGTATCTCCGTGCGAGAATATCTCAGGCGATTGGACATCGACGAAACCCACAGTATTCGAACTATCTGAACCCTCCACGGTAAATCAAATATCTGTTCAGCCGATAACCCCCAAGTACTCACACATCTGGTCACTTGAGCAGAACGGTTGTCTCATCTACGGCACTAATTTTTGGACTAGTGTTCAGATGGATGACGATACCGGTTTACCGTTGGTGACTGGATCTCAACTTGTACATGGAGTCATGACACCTGTAGGACTGGCTGTAATTTCCGAAAAAAAATACCACTCCAGTACACACTAACGCAGCAGTTAAGATGCAATTCTATGTGACTCTCTTGGATAATGGAGATTTGAAAGTGGTATCAGACAATACCAACGTTGATGGTAACGCTATCCTTTACGATGGGCAGTTTATGAAAACAGCCAGTTGAAATAAGATCTAGCTATCGTTCCGAAGTGGAGTACATAGAAATGGCCAGTGTCACACCGATCAAGATCGAGTTCTGCTACGCGACTTTCCTGAATTTCGGGGATTCGCATTTATCTCACACAGGAGGGATTTCTTGTAAAAGACAGAAGTTTAAACAGTGAAAAACTTCTCTATATTTCGTATCTGCCACACACTGCTGCTGATATCCTTGATTTGATTTGGAAGTTTGCGAAAGATGTCTTTACTTTATCTTTCAACGTTTTATATTCTTATCACATTAAATATATCCATATAACAGAAGAAAAATGCCCAACGTTGTTTTAACGTTTTGTATATCGTATTAGCTGTTCTCTACATTTATCATATAGTAGTGCAGGAACGTCAATGCAGGAACGTCACAGGGTCACATACATACCTTAAAGTAGCGTGCCGGTGGAAGATGTCCACTTTGGAATGGACTCGTTTGGAGAGTCGTGACTCGTGACTACCATCTATGATTGGGGTTGTGGTGCCCGCGTATTCTATTAATTTCCCATATTGGGGATTTTGTTTTACCAAATATGGACGTCCGCCAGAATCTGACTCTGAAGGCGGGACTATCACTGAAGCTTCAGACTCCTCAGAGGCCCCAGAGGCTACAAAGTAAAAAAGGAAAAAGGAAAAATCAGAAATCTCACGGGGCAGAGTGCAGACTGTCACTGTAGACGGCAGTGCGGAGTGTCACTCTCAGAAATTGGAGTGTGGACGTGGCCTATATTAAAATAAGTAGTCGTGTGAGTCCCATCTCACAAGTCGCAAGTCTCAACTCGTGAGCAGTGCTATTTTTTAAAGAAATACATACATATATATATATACACAATATATTTAGTATTCCTCGTATTTCATGCAGCGGCCAGCGCACATAAGTATAAAGAGAGTGAATGCGGAACTTCGCAACTCGAGGCAGAGTATATCACATTGGTAGAGTTGATCTGTACAATCATATAAAGTCAAGGATATATTGCGCAAAGATGACCGCTGCCTGTGACCCATTCCCCGAATTAAAACTTAGTGAGATTGAGAAAACTAGAGACAGGCTAGAAGGCAGAACAACGATCACTCCGAGTGTGAAGTGGACTGGAAAACAACTCGAGGACAGACTAGGTATGTACCGTTTGTGTTGATGTTATCAAACTCAAGATCGGCGCTACTTGTAAGATATTTTTTATCCGCAATTCTCAGTACACATCAGTCGACGTGTAGGTTCAAATGTACTGTTTGTACAATATCATTGTTCAATTACATAGTAACTATAATTGCTCTATATTTCGTTTTATGCAGATATAGGGAATAATTTATATCAATACGTCACACACATACACACACACACACACACACACACAC
>NW_014040508.1:128495-130694 GCF_001186125.1 Sphaeroforma arctica JP610
TATATATATATGTGTGTGTGTGTGTGTGTATAAACATATATAAGTATGTGTGTGTGTTAAAGTGTATGTGCTTCGATCTCGAATGTGTATGTGGATGTATATGTGTATGCACAGGTACGTATTGACTTGTTGCAATGCCGGCGACAATGCCTAAAGTAATTGACAGCCATAGTTCTTGACATTCATTTGTATCGGCTCAGTGCGGTTCGAATAAACACTGGCGTTTAGTATTACGACATTTTGTAGATGAATATATGCTGCATATGAGTGTAGATCAAATTTTTATGAGCATATGAACGTGTTTATATAATGTAGATCCCCATGTTTATATTTCCCTATAGAGACAAGAAAAGTCTAGATGGTCTCGACAAACCTCATAACAAATGCCTGTTGATCCTCAGATTTAGCGGCGCAACACGGTGCTGAATTGGTACTGGTTGACGATCCTAAGCTACTGTTTCCCACGGCACAGAGGATAGCGGAAGAGGAGGGACGCACCTTCGTACACCCTTTCGATAGCGTATACACTATGCAAGGTCAGTATGTGTGTCGTATCGATAATATTCGACTGTGTGGTTAGCCATTGCAAATATCTTCTATGGCCCGCTGAACAAATTCATTTTGGTGGTGTGATTATATATATGCCCGTGTGTCTGTATATATAAACATAAACCTAGGCAGTTCGGTCGTATGTGGCCATCGGGTATGTATTGTGCTTCTCGTATGCAATGTAAATGTTAGCTGCCAAATATACAGGCGTGCCATCTCGTTGATTTCTGCTTTCTGTGATATGCAAGTGTAATCATAACCTCATATCGTTAAGTATAGCTCGAAACTGTTCCTACGCTCCCGCTGGATTGACCGCGAGTTTCGAAGGGACTCAAATTCACTGAGACTGCTGTGCTGATACATGTGATTTTAAGACTTAAACCCTACACCCTAAATCCCTAAAACCCTAGAACCCCAAATGAGCTAAAATTTATGCGTGTATCTTTGACAGTACAACATATGCTTGAAGTCAAAACCTAGAAGCATGAATATGCACACTGGTTGATAGGGCAGAGGCAGCATACAAGTGAACAATACAATATCATGAACACACTTGCTGCAAAGGAGTCGTGTACCGGCACATGGGATACATGATATTTATACATATATATGTATATATATATATATATATATTTATATATTTATATATATATTGTATATATATATATATATATATAAATACATATATATATATATATATATATCTATATTGTATACTTATAGCACACACACACATATATATATATATATACATGTGTGTGTGTTATATATATATATATATATATAGTGTTCGTGTGTATGTAGGTATGTAGGTAGTATTATGTATATATGTATATATATATATATATATATATATATATATATATATATATATACTTATACATATACATATATATATATATATATTTATATTTATATTTATATATCTACTAGCTTATGTAGAAAGGGCTTATTAGTATCCATTCGCTTGTTTGTTTATTGGCAAACATTTCGTGTCGAATTATCCCAGGCACTGCTACTGCTGGATTAGAGCTCACAACGCAGGTCCCAAAATTAGACGCGATGTTATTGCCAATTGGTGGCGGTGGTCTCTGCGGCGGATTTGCTGCGGCGGTCAAACAGGTGAGCAAAATTCTAAAGAATACTTGCAACTCTATACTATCTTCTTTTAAGCAGACATATCACATTTTTGCGCATATTTCTGCTTAGCGCTGTTCCACTTTGAGAACCACTTTGTGCAATGTGTTGACCTGAATGGCGTATACGCATATCTACGTATCAAATCCAATGCCCTTGGCTGAGCGGATACCTTCTAACAATCAATACTAGCCACTATAACAGTGACTCTTAAAGTTTTTCCGTGCAAGGCAAGCGAAATTCTATCTGACGTCAAAATCGCATTATTATACATTTAATTGCCTACGTTTTTCAATAACATACCACATGTTCTACTGTTCCAATTGCAGGTGTGGCCGGAGTGCCAAATCATTGGCGTAGAACCAACAGGTGCAAGCACCATGCATGACAGCTTTGCCGCGGTAAGTTGCAATTCTTCGTAGAATATATTATTTAACTTCTAGTCTTGTGTGTGAATCTTGGTGTACGTATACACCACATTATGCAATAGATGCATTTGTAGATTCTATATAT
>NW_014040508.1:132128-134502 GCF_001186125.1 Sphaeroforma arctica JP610
TGTGTGTGTGTGTGTTTGTGTGGTATACAACAACGTTGGCCGAAGAACTCGTTGGTATGGGAATCGACGTATGAATTTCAACGTTCTCCCCTTGTATAATATCGGCGCGCTCTAGCTTGAAATGAACTGCGCTAGCATTCAATGCGTAGTACAGTATTGGTAATCCTGTATTCCTAACCTAATCTTTGAATGATTTTTCTTCACATTCATAAGCAGGAGGAAGCTGTCTTTGCCGAGAGTATATCGACTATTGCTGATTCGTTAGCTCCCCCGATGGCGACCCCGTTCTCATACTCGGTTAATCGGGCTTTTTTGGACAAAGTGGTCCTCGTCTCGGATGAACAGGTATCTACTTTCGTTCGCATTTTCTGTATGTAAGTTTATGTTTACCGAATTACTTAAAATTAGACTGGAATGAAGATCTGGGGCTTTTCTCCAACGAATGAGTGTTTGCCTAATTTGGATATCTTTTATATGACGGGAAGAATGTTTGACGCGGTAAGGCCCAGTTCGGGTCGTATAAAACTACGTTTACATTTGCGGTGATTGTTCGATTCCTGTACTGATTGGCATGCGAATGAGACTTGAGACACAAAGTCCTTGTTAGTCTTGGGTGATAAATTATTATTTTAATTAGTTAGTGTGAGTTTTGGGAAATCATTGTAAAGACGATTAGACTATTTTGGTGTTGGGTGTTCGATTATTATATCGATTAGTTAAGAGTGTAAGATTTGGGATATATATCATTTATGAAAAGAGTGAGACCAGAGACTCGCTGTAAAGACGATTAGACTATTTTGGTGTTGGGTGTTAGATTATTATATCGGTTAGTTAAGAGTGTGGGGCTTGAGATAGATATTATTTATGAAAAAGTGTGAGACCTGAGATTCTTTTTTCGTGCCGTATCATTTTGTCTGTTGGTTGGCGAAGTGCGTCTCCTGAAATATAGGTGCTCTGATATTGTTGTCTTTGTTTTTGTCCTTCTGCTTGTGTGCACACGTTCAATCACTTGTCATTTTAAATATATTTCAAAGGGGTATATGTGTATTTGCAATTGCCAAAGCTATTGATGTCTATCAGTCTATGAGCGTATAATGTGTTTGACTGCTTTAGTGACACCTGTTGTAAATGTAGTTACAGGTCCATAAGAAAACACTGAAACAACTCGTAAGTCTAGGACCCTATACGGCAATATACAGCAATCATTTATACAACTTACATCGCAAACTCGCGTGTTTTACATATCACAACCCCATCCACAGCTTTTTGGCAATTATACATACAACTTACATCTCAGTCTCACATATTTCTCATATCACAACTCCATCCACAGGTTGTTTATTGTATACGCAATTTGCATCTCAAACTCGCATTTTTCACATACCACTACCCTATGCACAGCTTGTGGACGCGATGCGACTCATATTCCGTGGGCTGAAGTGTGCCGTCGAACCGGCCGCTGCAGCAACCACAGCTGCACTCATTGGCCCGTTGAAGGAGGAATTAGCCGGCAAGAAAGTGGGCGTCATACTGTGTGGATCCAATATTGAGATAGATGACTTCATGGGCAAAGTTGTATAGTAAAGTAGTTTTGACAATGGTACTGTTTGAGTATAGGGATTGGTTATCTAAGGGTGATCTAAGTCTGGTTACTTCAATGTTAGGTACTCTGAAGCTTACATGGCATGAGAAGAAGTTCCCCAGATCGTTATGTCCTGCTTTTGCCATGTGTGAAAAGGGATTGGTCTGTGCAAGTGCTAAGAATCTTGGGTGGATGCTTCAATATTGTATGGGTTAATAAACTAATAACTGTACCGATTCGAAGGCAGATATCAACCGTCCATGTGAGGAAATCTATTTCGGAAATTACTACATCAATTGTGTTCGTCAGGCTAAAGGCTTACATATCCATCTCATAGATAATTGCGAAATAAATTTTCCATCTTAAAATTTGTTACGCTAGAGGGTTCAAGACAAGGACAGTTTACGCAGCCTACGACGAGAAGACTTATATATCGAGATTTTTATAAAATCGCGCATACACGTAGAGACTCTTTATGTTTACGACTATATACTGTATCAGCTACTATCACAGTTCAACCCAAGGTTCGGCGAATTATGTTGTGGCAACACGACATGAGTCCATTCAGCGTATGACATCATCGAAAAAAATAGTAAAGTAGAAGACCTCGACGAAGCTATCTTCCGTGAGCGACTGGATACCAGGTACTCTCTACTATGTCAGAACCTTCATTCTTCACGCGTCATGATATATTCCAATGCGTAGACCATCGTACTTAGACATGTGCGCCAAAGGCTAGGAGCGGCTTACTGGACAATAAAAGTGATCGAAGGACAGCGCTCCGATAGATAT
>NW_014040508.1:135252-137137 GCF_001186125.1 Sphaeroforma arctica JP610
TATATATTATATATTGTACTATATATATATATATTATATATATATATATTATATATATATATATATACATATATACATATATATTATTATATATATATATATATATATATTGTATATATCTTTTATCTCATACCTCTCTGTAACCATTCTTTTAGACCGACATATACGTACAACATTTTATATTATATCCTATCCACGATGCACCATCAATCTAATAAGAACGGGCGGGACCGTCTCGGTGTTGTCCGACCGCTCACTTCTATAGTCGGGCTCGTTAAAGTCTCCCCTCACGCAGGAGGTATATCCCAAAGCTAGAGCATAGACGAAAAAAATCTTCATCGTCATTGTATCGCTGCACCCATCCGGAATTCCCCTTATGTACTGTACGCCAAGCAAGAACGCCCACTGGACATTCTCTAAGCAGCATTCCCATTCGAAGCTCTTCCTTGCATATATAAGTCTTCTATTGTTTGCTGACATACCCGTGTCCAACCTCGCCACCGGTTCTTCTTATAGCGCCAATGCCTCAAAACCCATAGTCGAGACTATTCTTCTTCAATATACAGATCAGTGTGTATATTGTAGTCGCATTACACTGCCAGCATCTATACAATGGCAGAAAGGCATCTGGAATTGGCGCTACAACCCGGTCCGGAGGTCTCCTTCCGTTCCAATTACAAAGGTTTCCTTCGCAAATACCAACGAATTGTACGGTACAATGCTTCATTTCCCTCTTCAGCACGATCGTTTCGTATCAAGCAAAATGATGTTCGAATTATATCTGGAAGTCCTTTATGCAACCGCTCACTAGCTGAAAGTCATGCTCGCAACTTTCGTAGTCACGCTCTGCCAGAAGTGTCCATCCACAACTAACGACAGTGGAAACCTTCAAAGGTATATATCATACATCTGTATAGACAATAACCTAACGTTATATTCACATAAACGTAGAAATTTTATATACGTCGACGCATATATATACACACAAACAGGACTATAAATGAATGTACACGTATATATATATATATATGATCGTATTAATATGTTTGCATGTATATATAGCTACGTATATCGAACACAACAAACTATTGGTGCACAATATTGTACGTAACCACCCAAACAGCAAAGAATATGCCCAGAGCAGGTGCCACGGCCTCATTCATAAACGATTGCTCGCCCCCGAAATCGTTCGCATTCAGACCTCTAAACATAGGCAATCCCAATCCCAGCACCAGAGAGGTCACCAAGTATATCGCAATCGGCACACTCCCTTGCATAGCCGTTATACCGAACACAAGTCCGCATACGACAGCGAGGAGCATACGTGAGTGGAATATAAGGTCCATAAATTCGTCGAGGTCAGGGATGTCATCTACAAGTTGTGTGCTGAGTGTTTCACTGTCTTCCTTGCCAGCCAATTTGGGCGGCCCTTCTGACCGGGTTGCGGTCACCTGACGCCTGGATTTAGGACCCATATTCAAGCTCTAATATGTTAAATCAGGTAATGCGTGTGGTACGTGTGTTTTGGTTGAGTGTTCGATTGCTGTTGGGGTGTGTTTGTAAATAGTGTTGAGCGTGTGATCATTGCGATGTATTTTGTTTTGTTTTTGTTGTTTGTGCATAAGTATTGTATTGGGAAAAGAAAAATTGTCATCGTTTTCTTGTGAAATAACAAAGTGGAGAAAACCCAGTTTCGTTTAAATTTATTATTCCCACCCCCAATATACCGAGCCTTTATATACACCTTCACTACGACTTTCTTCTTGCCTGCCTCAGTTATGGCTAAATTATCACTGAAAGTGAAGCAAGTGACAACTGACAAGAGTAGTATTTATTTTGAAAATATGTAGTTTTATAAAAAGTAGACTAGTCGAGACTGTAGATT
>NW_014040508.1:138661-144700 GCF_001186125.1 Sphaeroforma arctica JP610
ATCATACAAGTGTATGTGTGTGTGTCTGTATGTTTCTATACTTCTAAATATATATATGTATATATATATGTATATTTACTAAATACATATATATATGTGAGTGTGTATCTATATATATAAAAATCGTATTTATATATATATATATATGTATATATATATACATATACGTATATGTATATGTATATGTATGTATATATATATATATATACGTATATGTATATGTATGTATATATATACATACATATTCATACATGCATACATTCATACATTCATATATATGTTATATATATACATACATACATACATGAATATATATATATATATATCTATATATAATATATATATATATATCTATATATATATATATATATATGTGTGTGTGTGTGTGTATGTGTGCGTATTTATATATATGTGTGTGATGTATGTATATATTTATATAGATATATATATACATATATTACACATATATCTATTTATATATATACATATATATATATATAAAGGTATATATACGTATGTTTGTAGTTATTTATATACATTTTTATAATTATTAAGTGCATACATACATATAAATATATATATATATATATGTGCGTGTGTGTGTGTATGTATGTATGTATATGTATACGTATACGTATATATACATTGTTGCTATTTATATGCATATATGTACGCACGTAGATATGTATAAATATTTTATATACACATACACCTATCATATGTATATATATATAGTACTCCCAAGCCCATACATGTGTAGTAATATGCACGTCAATAGTGATCGCATGGTTGCTTTGAGAATTTGGAGCTGACAATAGTGGAACATCACCTGTACCTTGTTTTAATCAAATTTGTTTCGTACAGATTTAGAACACTTTCCATTGTCCCGCAAACGAGGTTAACTTAAAACACTTTTATTTAGGTCAAAACTACTGACAAATATACTCATAATTGCCTATTTATTTGCTGACAACGCATTCCAAATAGCTTAGAATATTTCAAATCTTCACTCCACATACATACATAAATACATATATATATTTGTAATTGTAAACTCCGTATAAAATTGGTAATGAAACTGTATGGCACACAGAAGCAGTTGTTGCGCAGCCATCAAGTATTTGTGTACAAAGATGGAGTAGCACGATCAGTCACTTTTCTGTATCTTTGAGTTGTTTTTCGCTTGGAGCTAGCACGTGATCATAATGAATGGTATATCTGCGGATCGTCATCGACTTCTGCAAATAGAACCCTAGCGAGATACTCGCTTGCTTATAGTTGTAATCGCAGACCTATGCTTTTGTTTTATCTCCGACGCTTACGATGCCCGAAACGCCATACCGATAGAGATGGGTGATCGCGATCGAGAACCTATTCGCAGTCTGATCACTAGTCCGAAACCTTTATTTAAAATGTCTCTCATCGTCATCCCAGCCATTATACTAACGACGAACAATGCACCCGCATTCTCACAGGTGTCTTTCTGACTCGCGTATCCTGGGTAGTCATCAAAACCACTGACTCCGCCTTGCTAGGTCATGTTAGTACCAAGGCGCTCTCTGCATCAGCCCTGGCAGACTTGTGGATGCAGTCTACCGGTTGCTTCTCCCAGGGCGGTGTGTTGGGTATGTTTGTAGGTCAATCCGTGGGCGCCGGAAACCCAAGAATGGCCGGTGTATGGACCCAAGTGTCCTTCGTTGTCATCTCAGTCATTACAGTCATCATTATGATTACATGGTCATTGACCGGACCACTGATCAAGCTTCTCAAGCCGGATACAGACCCGGAGACCGTCAGTATGGCCGGTTATTTCGCTATGATCCTCGCACTATCCCTCCCAGCGCGGAATTTAATGATGCAATTAGGTCAATACTTTGCGGCACAGGGAATGGTACGTCCCCCGGCCATCGCCTCAGTCTTCGCCGCTGTCTTCAATCTCGTTTTTGGGCTCATATTTGTCCTGGGTGTGGGTGTCGCGGGCTGGGAGGGTATTGGCTTCATCGCATGTCCTATTGTCACCACTGTCACCGAATGGGTGCAAGTAGCCCTATTTGTCCTCGTATTCTGTATCTGCCTCAAGATGCACAAAAGCTCTTGGCCGGTCGAGGGGTGGGTGTGGAGTGAGATCACATGGGCGCGAGTGTCTGAGTTTCTGCGCATCTTCTTGCCTGCCGCCCTGTCTCTCTCCAGTGATTTCTGGCGTATGAGCGTGGTTGGTATCTTGGCCGCGTCTCTGGGTGAGCTTGACCTGGCCGTATTCAATGCAAGTTATCGTATCCTCTGGATGGTTCTCTCGCTTGTGGGTGCGTTGGGAGCTGCTGTAGGTGTGAGGATAAGCCTGGGTGTGGGTGCCGAGAACATTCCTGCGGCGAAACAATCTATTTTTCTGGGTAGTACCTTGACTCTAGGTTCGCTTGCTGGACTGTCCGTAATCATATATTTCTTCATCGGGCAAATCGCACATATCTTCTCAAATGACCCTATCTTCATATCTGAATTCGTTAAGGTCCGAGCGCCACTGTGTGCGTTTACCTTTTTCATGAATCTCTCTGTGTACCTGGAGCGTATCCCCATGAGTATGGGCAAGACCAAGGAGGCTTTGTACGCCGGTCTGATAGGCAGCTGGTTGGGGCAAGTGCCCGGCGCTTACATTGCTGTCACCTACTGGAGACATGACTTGGTAGGACTGTACTGGGGTGCGACGCTGGGATATGCCATGTTATGTGCACTTCTCTTTGGTATTATTATCAGCACCAATTGGGAGGATGTTGTGCGAGATTCTAAGAGTAGAGTCCAAGCTGACGTTGAGGAGGAAGAAAAGCCTCTATTAGAAAACTTGTAGTTAATCAAAGTATAATTTAAATGTATCTACTCAGTGGATGTTCCTCATATGTATCGAAAGGACACAGATAATAATACTATATTCTACGCACCGGTGTATACCGATTGTGCACTCTCCTATAGTATCCCATGGTTTTAGCTTCGGTTGTGTACAGGAGCTTGGCAATAGAAATAAACCATAAGGTGATTGCACGCGCTTGGTGCACTCAGAGTATAAGTTCAAGTCTGGAGCAGCGCTCTTTTTGAAGTTTGCAATTTCTGGTAGAAATTCGTGGTTTCATTACATATGCTTGCAGATTCAGCATTTGGGCACCTTTTGACTTGCATTTATCTCTCGATTGTCTCGATGTACACGAATAATCTAAAATTTTCCAGCATTGAGTGCCCAAACAGATATCGTATCCATGAACTGTTGTATCGTATGTGTATACCTAATTCCGACAACAACTGTGCACGTTTTCGATACGCATGTCTGGGAAAGCATGTGACCTACAACTTTAGTATGGATATAGGAAAATGCGAAAATTGGTTGGCGGAGAAAGAAGTTGTACACATTATATAACTTGACACGTATACAAACATGCACTCTTTTAAAACTATATGTTTGTAATGAGAGGCCTTCTGTTGATATCCTTAAATGGCTGATGAAAATCTTCGGCATGAGACGATACTCATCTGCCGTGTCTGTACCAATGTGTTCTGCAGGTATGAAGTATATACATAGTTGGCTAATATGATCTTTTAAAGTTTTGTACGATAGAAGTTTACAAGTCTACACGCACATGTAAAAACAGGTTTGTGCATTCAGCTACAGATGATGTATGTGCATAAGAATGATATATATTGCTGGTCAGTAGCAGGTACTATCGTAGATAGATGAAACCGAGACTCACAACTTTCACAATGTAATATAAAAAGACTATGGTATAGTACGAGTGGAAGGTGAGGTACCATGAAGATGAGCCACAAAAGGCCACGCTCAGTTGTAAGGTTCAGATATGCTGCTTCGCACATTTGAGTTAGCTTGTACTATAGTGAACATTATCTGGAAGGCGGGACTATGAAACTCGCACATTTGAGGTAGCTTGTACTACAGTGAACATTATCTAGAACGAAAGACTATGAAAAGCATTTTCGCTCTCCCCGAGGACTTATGATTTCATAATCCTCGTCTTCGAAGGGTCCTAACACCCCTGCGTCATTTAAATGTACGCTCTCTCTCTCTCCTGTCATAAGTACACCCCACGTCATATAAAAGCAAAAACTGTAACCCAAGACCCAAGAACCTAAGACCATATAACCCTAACCAGATAACTTTGATTTTTTTTTATACTACATATTTATAGATATAATTTTCATGAAGGCATAAATAATCAACAGAAGAGATAAAAGTGGGTTCGAAAAGGGGTACCGAACTTGCAATGACTGATTTATCACAGAGAGGCACCGAGCCACAGACGCCACAGACTCGCAGAGTCTGAATTTAAAATATCAACACACAGATATCAGATAGCACAACAAGTGAAGAAAGAATATGCTGAGCGATAAGATGGAAGCTTCAGGTGCGTATGACGAGGTTGAGGACGTGAAAATCTTTGGCGGAGATTCAGGTAGCGCGGAAACTACTGATGGTAGTGTAACTAAAGATCTCAAACAGATGCAAATTAATGACACCGACAAAGCTATTGTGAGCGAGAATAGTGGTGAGAAAGTATGTCAGAATGAGAAGAGCAACGCTGAAACTTACTATATCGCGTCTGCATCGCTAGCTAGTGTACCTCAGTCAAGTACAGGCACAACTAAAACTGAGCAGAACAGAAAGGCATCTACGTTACACGCGGTTAAATCCACACAGGTGAACTCGGTTGACGATCCTTTAGCGATGCTGCGTGCGAGTGTGGGTGCGAGTGGTACTACAGTAGATATTTCCAGGGATATAAGTGACACAATAGAACCCTCTCTACCAAGCATCTCACCTGAATCATCCTCTAAGCGCAAAAATAGGCATGCAATCAACGCTGATAAGCAAACCAGCACACATACGAGACCTTCTAGTATTCATAAACCTACATCCGTGGTGAGACCTCGACAGACGAAGTGGGCTAGAGACCCTACTGTGGCCAAACCAGCACAAAGCTACACCTCAGAAAGTGCGTATGATAACGAGCGTATGAACGGTGCTGGTGATGATGATTCTGTCATGCCTACACATTCGAAGGATTCGTCACGCCTCTCGTCTGACTACGGGAATGAAAAGGATGCTAGCTCTGACAGTACAAGTAGTAAACAACAGCGAAGTGATAGGTACAACAACGGAAACGGACTAACATTCAGCACGGATAGTGACACGGAATCCGTAGAGAGACGGAAAAGCATCCGATCGAATGTAGATACTCTCACCCGTAAGAAGGCCAAGTACAGTATTACCATCCCGGAATGGAAGCGGTTTGAAAACGGGACAAGTGGCTCGATGTTAGCATACTTACCGATGACGTCCGATGTGATCCTGTACCGAGTGCGGGTAGTAGTTAAGCGCAACGCGGCCAGAACAAGCTCCAATACGACTACATCTAGCACGAGTAAGAGTTCCGAGAGCAGTCAGACACCCAAGAAGCCGAAGGTGGTGATCCTGTACCGTTCTTTCTCGGATTTCCAAGCGTTGCATGCAGCGATCAAGGAGCATTATCTTACTTTCTGCCCCCAACAACAGCACACCATCCCCATACCTCCACAGAAGGAGTGGCTCTGGAAAGACCACTCTAATCCTGGTTTTCTCGAGAATAGACGAGTGTTGTTGGAGCAGTGGTTGAACTCTGTGTGTCTGTTGGAATATGCCGAAGATTGTCCCAAATTCAAGACTTTCATGATGCCCAGCAAGGCCTGAAGTGTAGCATCCGTCAGATTTCACACACTAAGTATACAAAAGTGCACTGAATATAAAGTATGTATATGAAAGGCTTTTCGAACTCTTCACGTTTTGGAGGCTAGTCGAGTTTGTTAGTTTTTAAAATCCTTTCCAGACTTGTCACAACTAAAGAACCTTAGGCTACCCAGGATGGTCTCGGCTTATATTAAAACTTGCATCTGTGAGCGTATATTATTGTACATATATACATACATGTACCCTCATATTATTACAATTAAACTTGGACGTGAACGTTCATATTCATATTTATATATATTATAAATATATATATT
>NW_014040508.1:147054-155535 GCF_001186125.1 Sphaeroforma arctica JP610
TATGTGTATATATATAATAAAATAATATATATATATATATATATATATATATATATAAATATATATATATATATATATTATATATATATATATATATATAAATAATACATATATACATATATATACATGCATACATGCATACACATATATATATATACACAAAGATATATATGTGTGTGTATATATATATGTATATATATATATTGTGATTCCATGCAAGTACTGGATTGAACCTTTTTTATTATTAAGTGATTCCGCAAGTACTGAAGTACTGAATTGAACTTTTTTTATGAGTGATTCCATGCACGTACTGGATTGAGTATATAGACATATCCCATTATCATTGTTCCATCGAAACATTATTGTCCTGGTTGTAATTTAAGTTGTGTATTGCAATTCGACTTTATCATGGTAGGAAGTCATGCTCAGCATGTGGGGCCGAAGGCGACTTCGCTTAGGTATTTTGTCGTAGACTTTATCTTGTCGGGAACATGCTGTCTACAAAAGAAATTGTGAGGATGATTCCACAAGCGAGTACTTATATTGCGTTTTGGAGGTTCTGAAAGCTGGCATCAGAAGTACGTGATAAAAGTTCACCACTCCACCTGTGGAAAAACTGAAACACCAAACAGTGAACACTAAACAGGCAGCCAGGCAAACTTGCACTATAAATATAAAACGAGTACCTACTCTGAAAAGCTGCCGATAAGCCAATCAGATGGCCGTTTCCATACAGTATCTTTGTAGCATCTACGACATTCCTAGACATACTCAATGTACACCTCACAGTTCACATTCGTTTGAGGGCTTCTTGATATAGGTGAGCTATATTCGCTCATACAGTATAGGATATTGCCAAAGTGCCTTTCGAAAAGTGCAAAGCACTGGTTTGATGTGTATATCTATATTTCAGAAAGGGGTAAGTAGCAGTATAACATACACTCCTAAAGCTTGTCAATCTAATTTCTGCACTGGGCGCCCCAGATCTCCTCGGCGTATTCTCTAATTGTTCGGTCAGAGTTGAACTTTCCTATGGAGGCGATGTTGTGAATGGCCATCTTCAACCACTTCTTCTGGTCACGGTACACCTCGTCAACCTCTCTCTGCTTATCGATGTATGATTGATAATCAGCGAGCAACATGTACTGGTCTCCGCGTGTCATTAAGGTATCCCAGATCATAGAGAACATTGAGGGGTCCTCGGGTGACCAGAAACCGTCTCGGATCTGGTCAAGACACTCTCTTAGAGTCGCGTTGTTGTCATAGAACTCATGGGGATTGTATCCCTTCGCGCCCAAGGCGTGCACCTCGTCAACATCCATACCAAAGATGAAGATATTCTCCAAACCCATCTCTTCGGCCATCTCGACGTTAGCACCATCCATGGTACCAATAGTCAAGGATCCGTTAAGCATGAACTTCATGTTTCCGGTTCCAGACGCCTCGGTTCCGGCGGTTGAGATCTGCTCCGACAAATCTACTGCGGGGATGATCTTCTCGGCCAGAGACACGCGATAGTTCTCGAAGTATACAACCTTTAGATACTTACTTACAGCTGGGTCGTTGTTACACTTGTCAGCTACATTGTTGATCAGCTTAATAATACGCTTCGCCATCTCATATCCAGGTGCACACTTGCCTCCGAACATGACGGTTCGGGGAGTGAATTCCTTGTCGGGGTTTGCCTTGATCTCTGCAAAGTGCATGGGAAGGTACACAAGAAGGTGAATCTAAGATTAGTGTGGTGAAGTGTTCATGGTATTCTGCTATTGATTTCTGCACAACGCTCCAAAAACACTATACGGAGACTTTACTTAAAAAATCAATCACACGTTGTGTACACGAATACAAGTTGGTGCAATGTATCGTTCATGAATTTGAATAAAAAGACACAACACCAAACGACACATACCGTTGTAACGAGTGATCATGTGCAGGACATTCAGGAGCTGACGCTTGTACTCGTGAATACGCTTCACGTGACAATCAAACATGGAGTCAACATCCAACTCGATGCCGTACTCCTCCGCTACCAGACGGCATACGGACAGCTTATTCTCTCGTTTCGCATTTTGGATAGAGCGCATGAAGTCCTTATCGTCAGCGAACTTCTTGAGTTTAGCTAATTCGTAAAGATCAGTGGCCCACTTCTCTCCGGGGAGCTTCTCATCGATCAAGTTAGTTAGAGCGGGGTTGGCTTTAATCAACCAGCGACGGGGAGTGATACCGTTGGTCTTGTTTTGAAAACGTTCGGGGTACATTTCGTAGAAGTCTTTGAAAATAGTCTTCTTGATAAGCTCGGAGTGCAACGCCGCAACACCGTTGACAGCGTGTGTACCGACGATAGCTAGGTAACCCATATGGATACGCTTGCCACCACCCTCCTCGATGATAGACATGCGACTAAGACGATCGTTATCTCCAGGATACTTCGCCTTAACCGCCTCCATGTGACGGTGGTTGATCTCGTAAACGAGTTGCAAGTGGCGAGGCAAAAGCTTCTCGAACAGACTCACGGGCCAGCGCTCCAAAGCCTCTGGCAAGACAGTGTGGTTAGTGTACGATAGAGTGCTGGTGGTGATTTTCCAGGACTCATCCCAATCCTTACCTTCCTCATCGATCAGGATACGCATCAACTCTGGCACAGCGAGAGAAGGATGGGTATCGTTAAGTTGGATGGCAGCCTTGTCAGGGAAGCAGGCCCATCCACGTTCCTTCCACGAAGGCTCAGTCTTGTGGCGACGGATGATATCGGCCAAAGACGCAGCGACCAGGAAGTACTGCTGCTTTAGACGCAACTCCTTGCCTTCGAAGAAGTTATCGTTAGGGTATAGAACGCGTGAGATGTCCTCAGCAACGTTGTTCTCGATAACTGCTCCCATGTAGTCACCTCGGTTGAACGAATCCAACTGGAATTCTACGGGTGCTGACGCGCTCCATAGACGCAGTGTATTGACGACATCGTTCTTGTATCCGGGCACCGGAGTATCGTATGGTACGGCCAATACCTGCTTGGTGTCCACCCACTTACCGTTAGATACATGTCCGTACATGCGGATGTTTTGTGTGCTTTCGGGACGCTGAATCTCCCAAGGGTTTCCGTATCGCAGCCAGTTATCAGGCAACTCACGCTGCCATCCATCTACGAACTCCTGCTTAAAGATACCGTATTCGTATCGGATTCCATATCCGTGTGCCGGTAGACCGACAGTGGACATAGAGTCTATGAAGCACGCAGCCAATCGACCTAGACCTCCGTTTCCAAGACCAGCATCTTCCTCGTATTCTTCTAGTTCATCAATGGCGAGTCCAAGCTGATTCAGCGCCTCTTCGGTGGATCCCTGGATACCCAAATTCAACATGGCGTTTCCAAGAGTACGTCCCATGTACCATTCGAGCGAAAGGTAGTATACTCGCTTTGGGTCAGTCTCGTGATAGTTCTGTTGAGTGCGCATCCATTTTCCGATAAGCTGATCGCGTACAGCCATGGAGATAGCTTGCATAAAATCGATGTTTGTAGCTACATTGCGATCCTTACCGACAGTGAAATGAAGATGACGGTTGAAAGAGGCTTTGACTTCCTCTACATTTTCCAGCTCAGGCATACCTCTGAGAGAAATACCCTTACGCAAAGAAGGGCGGCGAACCATGCCCCTAGCCTGTTGTACCTTATTTTCTGCCATGTTGTCTGAATGTTTTGCAACAACAAAAATGATCTTGTGAATGGCAACGAATGTCTATATATTATTTAGATATTTTTTTACTTTCTAGCTATCGGGATCAAATCACAACAATATCAGATTTTGAAAACATGAGTGATGACTATTTCGCCGGGAACCAGTGAAGGAACTTGTTTTGATTTTGCATAACAATGATAAACAAAGGACTAAAAATAGAAGCTCATAAAGGTAGAATTTCTCAGAACTAATTATTGATTGCCTATAAAGGTAATTTCGAAGCCATTTTTTCGTTCAAATTAGTTCCAGCATACTTTTTTTTGGAAAGATTGTAGGATATGATACAAAAATTACAAATTATTCTTCTTGTGTGTCCAGAGCAGAGCTTTTGATTGGCACACAATTCTATTGAGAACAATGGCACGCTCTTTTGGGGGCTTGCGGATTGAATGCTATTGATTTGAAAGCGTTGCAGACTTTCAGTATATGCAGTGCGAAATGCGCCAGATTTTTTCGAGAGAAGGAACACTTTGCACGCGAGAGGAAGTGGTCGAAGGCCCGAAGCGCTATGCCATAATTGCATCTCGCAAATTTTTGCTTGCCATAGATTTTTAAAAGTGACATCAATTTGTGAATTTATAAAAAAATTATGTGGTACTTTATAGTTTCTGAAGTTCGACAAATAATGTGCTCCACCAATCCGTTATTTATCCGTAGAATGAAGAATCCGTACCCCGACTCCCCGTGAGACAGTATGTATGTACACTTAATAAATAATAAAAATAATTATGTAGTCAGTATTTTACACAGAGAAAGAGAGTGAGATACAGTAACATTATTGAATATTTACACATACACACATTCACAGAGTTGGAGGCAAATAAATATAAGCCTGGTATAGTTTAGAAGGCTATTCGAATACTAAATGCTTATTTATATTATTATTTTACCCACAATATGTACAACAACACATTTGTCAATTTTGTATACAATATTATTTTTTAAAATCGGTGCAAATATCTTGACTTGAACTGGCTATCCTAGCGGGTCACTAGCAATTTTATGACCATTATAAAGCTTGCTCAATGCTCACGTTATCCAAGGCGAAATATTTTGCAAGTGAATTTAAGTAACTTTTTTTCTCCATGTTCCTTTCTATTGGACCCCGCATACTATCGAACCCCGCCAAGAATATCGTCACATTTTACATCTGTTATACCAAACTCTTCTTAAATTGTATGAGTGTGAACAAATGTGTATACATGTATGTATGTATACACATGAGTATATATAATCGACTCGTAATTCACCTATTGCACATTTAGCACTAATGTTCTATTACCCATGGATGGCAGGTATGTATTCTACAACATCAATGAAGACGAGTCGTATAACCAGCTGACGCTGATAACGATACGTATGTCGTAAACTTGACTTCATAACTCTAAATTGATTGTTTATGGCATTGAGATTAATGGGAAACACGAAGTACAAAATTTGTTTATTCTAATGAACATAACAGCTCCAAATTGCACTTTAGTTTTTATCACAAAATAGCAGTTTTATGTAAAGAAACACTATTTTCTACAGTATGGAAAGGTGCAACTGTCATGGGCAATAAAGGGTATCACATGCAGGATATCATATACAAATATGTTGGATACAATTTACTACACATGTTGACCAGTTACCTGTTGCACAGAATGAAGAAACTAAAAAACGTACATACTTCTGAACAGAGTTCGCTATCGAATATTATGAAAAACTTGTACTAAAATAAACTGTGATAGAATTGTTTTGCGAGACACTTAGTATGTAAGTCAGCAGGGTTGAGATGGGTGCTGACGTAGTGGAGGGTGATCATGCCGGATTCAGCGCAATCACGGATTTAATGAGCACAAACTGCGATGTGCTTGAGTCCCTTGGCGGTGTCGGTGCCAATCGCAACCTTAATAGCAGATTGGTTGTCGACATGGAGAATAGTCACTGACGAGATAGCGAGTCCTATGGCATTAAGGATGCTCCGAATCCATGCGATATCTCGTGTAGTCTCTAATGCGGCTATATACTCCGTTTCTGTCAAGCTAATACTGACTGTTTTCTGTTTTTGGCTGCGCCAATGAATGGGAAAATTGTTGATAGAGACGATAGTGCCGGTGTGTGATTCGTGCGTGAGTGAGCAGGAGCGCTAGTCAGAGTCGGTGTAGGTTTTAATGTAGCGACTGATGTCACGATTGTCGGGAGCAACGTGATAGTGGATAGCTAGATGATTAGTGGCGAAGAGAAATTGGAGTATTCGGTAAGGGCAGTGCAATGGGAGATAAGTGATGCGAAATTAAATACGGCTAGTTGGTTCAGCACACATGAAATATCGGGGCATGTCATATTAGCGGTGAACTCTCGTGCTCCGAGGAGCTTGCGAGATTTCCCGTCAAATTTAGAGCCGGTGGGATGGCCAGGATAGTCACCAGTGTTAGGAGAATGCTTGGGGGGAGCGCCAATGGCATTAAAACCCTGACCCATACGTTCAATATATACGCGATGGTACCTGAAGGGTACTGAAGTATTCGAAGTCCAAGGGCAAGCTCCAGATTTTTCATAATACAGGTTTTAGAGAGAGTGACGTATAGTCACTGTTCCTGGCCGGAGTTACGTACAACCGCTGGGACTATTCCGTCAACGTAAATGACGAGTATGATGTCACGTGCGGATGGAGCCATATGTTCTCGTCCTGCTGACTTTGAGCGAAACCGAGAGGTTTGTGAGAATTCGACCGATGTCTTGGCTCTAGAGACGGCCTGCCTGTTTAAGACCGTAGAGGCCGCGAAGAAACTTTAGGGCCGTGTTGGGAGGGTTCACACTTCCATTGGGCGAATACATATAAACGGGGGGTGGGGTGGGTGATTTTGAATAGAGATACCGCCGTATTTACGTCAAAGTGATGAACGGTGCGGTATTGAAAAGCGGCGGTGGCTAGAAAAGTACGAAGCGTGGTGGAAGAAGCGGCTGGAGCGGACGTTTCCCAAAAGAAGTCGTCATATATGCATTTGTTCATCGCCACGGGCTACTATCCGTGCCTTGTGAATGATAAGGGCGCCGTGCTCGTCATGCTTACGTGTGAACATGTACTTGGAGTATATGATCTCTGCTGTTGAAGGGACAGCGTGCAATGGTATGATGTCAAGGAGTTTTTTTTTATCGTGTGCAGCACGTTCGCGATCAATTGTTTGAGAGCATTGTGGCCATTCGACACTTGATTGGGCGTTGGATATGCTTTTGGGGACCCTACCATCGAGTATGGTGGGTGCGGTGTGCCAGTCGACGTCGTTGAAAAACGATCATACGGCGGAGAAGGTCACAGCGGTTGGGACCCTTGAATGCGCGAAGTGCGGAAGACTCGGAGTCAGAGAAATCGGCGTACGAGCCGGGATCAAAAACATTTGTGGGTGGTGGTGTGTAGAACACTGCCAGGTTTGGTTCAACCCCGAAGTCGTGTATGGCGTCGTCAACGCTGGATGGGCTGTGGATTGTGATTGGTGGAGGTTGAGGGAGAATGGCATGAGGTGGGATAGGGGTGGGGCACGGGGGGGCAGTGCGACGGAGGTAGACACTGGGGATAACGAGGGGTTGTGCCGTGGGGATAGGTAATAGGGGTATACCTAGAGCCAGTGCTATCGTGGTAGGCACGGGGGTATAACAGGTTGATGGGAATAGGGATGGGTACATAAGATATGGTGGAGGGTAGGGGTATAGGAATAATATTATTTATTTCAAAGGAGTTAAGTTACAATGCCTGTACATATGGTATGATTCTCATAGCCGTTGTAGTGATTTGGGGAAAATCGATGGGAAGAAGTGGTCAGTAAATTCCCTGTTGAAGCTTGAACCAAAGTGAGTCGACAGTGGAGGATATGCGCTGGGTCAATTCAGGCCGGTGCTGACAAAAACCTGACACCATCGAGTGTGCCACGGGGGTATAGTGGTGGGTACCGTTGGGATACCGGTGGGATACCGTTGAAGGATGGTGCAGGGACGGGTGTAGTAGTGGGCCGCCCATGGGTACAAAGGGGATTTCAATTCTTCGGGTATGACCCAGGATGATGGAGTGACGCATCGCGTTGTATATTTGCCATTCGAAGTCTACTGGGGACGTTCGTCAGTGAAAATTTGAACGCCGTGGCTATGAATAATCTGCTGCGTAGCAAAGCTCTGGATCTTAAATGTATTGTCGGTGCCGGTCAAAGTATATCCAAGTAAAATACCGAAGCGCCAGAAGCTTTGTGAACCTTGAAATCCACCGTACACCCGAAACGCATCTGGGGAGACGGGGTCAGGTCGTTGATACCATATATGATGTGGGGAGAATAGCTTGGTAGCCTTTGATGGGGTACAGTTGCGTCGAGTGTCAGCAAAGTCTGTGGCTATACCCCACAATGGGAGGGGTATGCCAGCTTCGAGAAGAAGACAGCGAACTAGGTTTTTGAGTGTGGCATGTTGGCGTTCGACTGTGGCATTCATTTGCGGAGTGTGTGAGGGGGGGGGGGTGCATAGCTCAATGCCGAGGAACGTACAGCTGTCGCAAATTATTTTGCTCTGAAGTACAAAATCCCAGTCGGCCGTGAGGGTGTGAGACTTCCAGTGACGAGGGATGTGTGTGATCAATTTGCCGACTTGTTGTTCGAGGGATATCTTGTTGGGTAAATTCTTATGGATCCCGAAGGATGATCCTTTATCAACCATGTTGAGCGCATAAATGTTGCTATCGCGATCCGGGGGGGGGGGGGGGGGGGTCGGGGGGTCGTGG
>NW_014040508.1:164230-185090 GCF_001186125.1 Sphaeroforma arctica JP610
TAACATGTGTGTTCCTCAATAGCGCTCAGGTTATGCTAAAAGACAAAAGGGAAAAGAAAGACAAGGGAAAGCAAGATAACAATACCTTTTTGACCGCGTATGTAATTCCTCTAATGGGCTATAAGCCGAAGGATTATGGACGAGAATTGGGAATTATGTTTATCTACATAATTTCAAATCTATTGAATATAATTTTACGACAAGAAGGTTTTAAGTGGCCAAACGCTAAAACCGAGATGTTATGTTATCTTATGTTCTCATCTGATATAGCGTCTTTGAGAGGGAGTTTTTCGTAAAAGATTTTACTGTCAAAGAATGGACACAAAACAGACTCGTGCCGACAAATAAAATGTCTACAGACTATTACTACTTTTACAAGACCTAATATTAACACTAGATGGGATAGAAGTAGTGGGCATGATAAAATTATGCACAAGTAACTCGTGAACGGGTTACTCAAAAGTCAGCTGACCAGATGGATCTGCAACAGCAACTATCGTAGCATAAAGATTATAAACCCGGATGTGTAGCGTGTGTCGAGTTGGACTCTGTACTTCACCAAAATAATTTCAGACATAACTTTATGGACAACATGCAGATTCTTGCACGTACTCTTTAGAGTGTACAAGCTGTAAAAAGACACACGGGATGCATACCTCGTCTTGCAACAATATCCTTGGATAATATGCCTATATAGGCTAGACCCCTATAGAACGAGAACAAGCAGTAAACGTTGGCATCATGTGTAGACGGTAAACCGTAATATGTCTGAAGTGAAGACGATGAACGCATTGTTTTTCCTGTATATGTAAATGGATTAAGGACTAATGCGCTGTTCGACCCAGGATCGTTTTCTCAACTTGTTACGCTTATGTGTGATGTAGAGACATCTTTAGAAGCTACGCATAATATTATGCCCAATGAGTAAGAACTTTTGTGTTATGAGAAGCCAAGTATATTCATAGAATGATACAATCAGATTTTGTGGTCGTACTAGAAATGTCTATCCAATTTGACATAATTGGAATGTGTGAGTTTTCTTTTTGTTGCAATAACTCCCACTTGTTTACCAATACAGACGGAATAGAATAGATACATGAAGGATCAATCTGGCAATAATATTTTAAGGCCACAATCATTACCAAATGTTATCATAAAGGAATCAATTTCTGATCCTGTGAAGAAAATAACTGACGTGATTGTTACCAATCGAGTCTAAATTCAAATTTCACGATGGTTCCGTAAATTTATATCTATCAAGAGTTGACTTTACTACGTAAAAGACATCCTCACGTTACTGTGACTCTCACCGACGTTTAGAAACAATTTTAAAACAGGTAAACGAATGGTTAGAGGAATGAGTAACAGAACTTTTTTTCGAACCAACACCGTCTAACTTGACACAGTTAGCAGTACAACAATTCAACTCTGATGGGACTTTTGAAAAGAATAGAGTTATTTGGATATGAATTATATAAAAGAGATCCAACCTACACATAAAAACTCCACTTGCCGCGTAAAAAAGAGATGCTGAGGTCTCTTGAAGGAGCCACTGACTTTCAAAGATAGATTTCACTCAAGGGCACCATCAGATACGGATCTTTAAGGATACTTTTCATTTGTATGGAAAGGGCAGCAATATATGTTCCGAGGAACATCATTTGGGCGCCATATGCTTTCTGCAGTCTCCCAACAGATCACGGAAGATCAAATTTAAGACATGCCTGTAGTAAAGTTAAGTTAGATAATGTTAAAATCTTCACAATAACAAGGGAAGGACATAAACATGTCGCATGACAAGTCCTCGCGTATTTAAACGCTAATAACTTCAAGATTGATGAAAATAAGTGTATGTGGGTAGTTGACAAGGTCCAACTACTTAGATACCCTTTCTCGGGTGAAAATACAGAAATTAATACAGGTAAAGTGGATCACTTTCGAGACTGGAGAACTCCTACAAGCGAAAAGAATCTTGACAGTCGTTGAGGATTTGTAAACTTCTGTAAAGATGGATTTCTACACCTATCGAACTTGTTAAAGTCTTTTGGTTACGTACATTTACACAAGAGTAAACTAAGCGACCTATGGACAGCTGAAGGTGAAAGTAAAGACTGTCGTTCAGACTGTGCCAGTGATGCGCCGCCCTATAGACACAATACTTTATAAGGTAGCAATGAATCCATCCGCTAACGCTGTAGGAGAAGTACTATATCAGGTTGTTAAGAACGATCCTAGATACAGTTCTTTAGTAAGAGCTCAAAGGCTTCATAGCGTAATTATCCTACTGTAAAGCAGAAATTACTAGCAATTGTACCAGCTTTAAAGATTTTCGAATACAATCTATATGGTATTCACTTTAAAGTGGTGTGTGATCAAAATTATATGGTATATCCGAACGATATGAAGCCACACAATCAACTGGTAGTCTATGTCTGGTTTCTTTTACAATAGAGCATTTATCATGTGCACAAACCACTTACGGGATATGATGGCATGTCTGTTACCCACCTATCAGAAAACAGTCGAGAGTTCTTAGCAACTGACTGTAAACTGCTAAACAAGTCAGCTGCTAAACGATGGGGTAAACATACTATAGATATGTTTACTGTGTTATATATCGCAAAGCTTCCGGACTTTAGGTCCCTAAACCATCCTAAAGGAGATGCGTCCGAGATTAATCTCAGAGAACATAACGTATGAGCTAACCAGTCTTGGAAGTTGAAAAGGTAATTGCCTTCTTATTTGAACATGATGAACGCAAAAATCTCTGGTTCGATAAAACTGGTAATCATAATACAGGATGAAACAATTCATTTGAAACGAGGTGTTGACATCTTCTTGCATATGGGTGCCCAGGCGATCAAGAAGGCGCTCTGGCTTTGTACTATGATATTGCGTATAGGCCCTAAATTACTCCCGAGAGTTAAAACTGACTCCCGAGAGCAGATTAAGTTTCTCGACCGACTCCGGAGAGTGTATTAACTATTAAGTCTGTCAACCGCAACATTCTGAAAGTAGCTGCGTTCCCATTCTACTTGGAGATCTTCAACAAAATTCAACGAAGGGTAGATAAATCTGACAGACCCTTCAATGAAAATGTTGGTAAAATTCATGAAAAGATGCAGTAACACAGAATGACAATGCGTTGGAACCTGGCGATTATAACATTGTATAAAGAAACGCTACAAATATTATTTTAGATTGTATGCCAACTCCTGCTAGAGCTGATTTATATAGTACGATGGAAATAGATACTCATATGGTCCTATAAAAGAGCATCATCGACCACGCGAGTTGCGCACTTGGCAGTGAGATAAGCTTGGATGAAGTAGCATATACAAACAACATATAATAAGCGACAACATAACCTCCCTCAACATTTTTTTCGTAAAAAATGGAAATAGCCGAAGGCTCTTTAATTTAAATTTAAGCAAATTTTGCACATAAAGTCACTAAATGTACATTTGTACATATTTGATCAATATTTCACTACATTTTCATCGACAAAATGAGTGAATGTACATTTAGTTACTTTCCCGCATTTTTAATGTACTTTTAGCGACTTTGTTCAGTTTTTAAAGACTACACAAATTTCTCGTAAAGTATTTGCATCTATTATGTATGAGAGTATAGCCAACGTTGTAGCGGATCGCTTTCATATGAGTATGAAATATGCGACTGAGAATACACGTTAGTATAATCATATCCTCTTAAGTGATGTGCTGAAGTTTACGATCAACTTATAAAATGATTGACTTAAGTTAATATTCTGGGTGAGATTATGTCAGTCTTGAGACTGGTGATCTTCTGAGACTGGTGATCTTAAGTGGATACAGTACAAGACATGTATATAGATGTCTATAAACATGGAGACTTCAGTCACAGTCGTCTTCTTTAAAGTCTATAGCTACACAAGGGGGACTATCTTCCACGAATTCAAACTCAGGGAAAGTACAGACTGTTCCGCAGAAATCAGATGCTAATAAATTTATGTGGATCAGCAATATCACAACGTGACGCATTCTGCAGTAGATACAATGGTCGCAGAAGCAAAACGCTGAGGTAAGCTAAACCTATATAAACTATGTGATCAAAAGTACTTTAAGTGTAAATCTTGTGAAAGAAACTAGATCAAGCGTACAATGGTTTGGGCCCCACTCAAGTCGGTCCTGGAAAGTAATAAAAAATACGCCGGGTCATCAGGGTTTTAGGACATGATGATAACGTCTTCTAGATGTTCGATGTAGCCTCCAGGTAATATTTTTATATATTGTAAGGAGTAAGCTACCTGAGGTAGAGGCAGAATTATGCTTATGCATCTTTGGCGATCATGGCCACTCCTAATCTTATGCCATTTAAGCACGTATCTGGCATATATGAGGAACGAGGAGTACTCTATGGACCACAAATGCTAGGTGCCAACGAGTTCCGTCACAGGAAACTTATTTTTCTACATAGAACCGCGACGATGTTATCGATCGGCCCTATCGTTTAAAATGTGTACAGGATCAGATAAATGAAACACCTGACTCCGTAGCCGGCGTATCCCCGATATACTAGTTGTAGAAAGGGTGGCTGAAAAGGCTCAGTCACTAAAGTGGCTAGAGAGACTAGATGGAGTATATAAGGGTTTATACCCTGTACTTCAAAATAAGTGCAATATTGCACTTTTAAACCCGCATGGTCGGTGATCCAAGAAGAAGAAACAGTCTTCTTCAAGAATAGTGATTATATTAGTATACTACGGAGAAAGTAGGAAACTGGTATTCAGTCATATTGTTACTTTTCGATCATTTTGCAATCTTTGTTCATAATGAAAGTCAGACACATACATAATTAATAATGTAAATGGGTCAAGTGCAGTTGACGTGGGATTATCTAGGATTTAGGGTATAGGGTAGTACCGAGTGACCAGAAAATATTGCCGTGTACATATGACTTGTTCAATAGACAAATGTAAAAAATGGCTCACAGTATAAAGGCGTAAAGTCTTAAATGGTGCACTTCTAAAAGATAAATCTGATGATCTTTATAAGCCGATGATTTATACTAGCACTTTCAAACCTCATATAATATGTCGATGTACACCAGCATTGGGTCGACTCTTAAGACGTGCCACACCAACCTGTAAACTTTTTATTTTATTTTTTGCTATCTATCTATAAGGGGACATAACTAAATATATCTTAAGTAACATATGAGTCTTACTTTCAAATAAAAAGTTAATTTCCTCTAATCGATAATGTAGAAGATGGCTCGAAGTATATAAGCTGAAGGTCATAAATGGTGCATTTCTAAAACATGAACCAGATGGTTTTTATAAGCTGATGATTTAAACTACGATTTTCAAAACCCATATGAAATGCCAAATATGCACCAGCCTCGGATCGACTCCTAGACATGTCACACCATCCTGGGAACCTATTATTTTGTTACTTAAGCAACCACTTAAAAATTGATATCCTGGAAAGTCAAAAAATGTGGACTTTCTAACATTATAAATTTTCTACTGTTTAGCATCTAAAGTGCCTATCGTCCACTTGACTAAAAGAAATTGACATTTCGTAGATTTTGTAGAAAACACTCAATGAACAAATCGATGACGGTTGGGGATGTAGCGGCATATAAAAACACGGTGTCACCCAGCTAGAGTCTCACTTGTACTCAGTGTCGATGGCTCAGCCCTGAAGGCAATGTCTCAAGTATTTAGATGTAGGAGTGTTACTTCTTCAACCACTATCAATGTATGATCGATTGATAGATTTTTTTCCTGAAGCCGCCAACAAGGACCTGTCTATCAAGAAAAGGGTGTTTCGGGATTTTGCTGACTGTCGCAAAGTCTAGGAAAGGCTACGTTCAAATGAGAGAATCAAATAAGAGAATCTCTACTTTTCCAAAATCTACTACCTCGACCCAATCTCAATCTGCCGACGTTGCTTCAGATCAGGCCACAAATATCACTTCAAAATAAGGTGCTACATACATCTAAATTATCAAATTCAAACACGTTGCTTGTCACCAACGGATTGGTTGTAAAATCCACCTCATGTGAACTATCCCTTGCAAGCCACTAAATTAGGTTTGAATGCTGCGATCATATCATACCAACGTCTACTAATACATCAAATTCTGTTACTACTACTGCAACAAACCATCTTGCAAGTTACCATTTGCACTATATCAGATATCGTAGACACTCCATTACCAACGACGCTACGCTTGACCATCCGTTAGATCTATCCAATCTTACCCGTGGATATGATCGATTGAAAATAATATTCATTCATCATTGAGACCACATGGATCATCGTGATTTCTGCAACAACTTCACAGCGAATTTCGATTTAGAGATGTTACCACTCAGAATGGAAATATTAATCCGCACTCTATCAACCCTGACGCTCACCCACGAGTTCGTTAACTGCTTGTATCTGATCAAAACGTGAAGAACTGGAGATAACACCAAGTTTCTACTTGATATCTAACGTGTTAAGCAGTTAGTTTCACTGGAGGGAATTTGAATTATGCTCAGACTGAACTAAGATACCGACATGCAAGACCTGCGCATCTAACGAGGGCTCTGGAAAACTCAGCTAGAATTGAAGTTGACCTTTTTTCAAATGAGAAACGGCAGAGGCCCTAAAATTTCTAGATTTTACCAAGAAGACAGCTTCCCTCACCGATGAGCATATATTCAATACTGCAGTACACTTCTCTACAATAATGATGGAAACAGCAATCAGAAGAAAATTAGGGCTCATGGGAAGAACTTGAATCGACTGTATCGAATGACAAGACTTGATTCCTTGCAGGTGAACGCGATCGAGAACTCTTAGCTTCGAGAAAGTCTTACGCTAATGACTCCACGGGTGTACACTACTATACTTAAACCAGTGACGGTAATATATGCTTGGATCTATACAGGATTATGACGTTATATTCAACAAAACAAGATAAAAAAGTGATCAAACAATCGAATAAGCTAGTATACATTTTCAGTTTGCTTTCCATGACTTTGTTGCCAACGGAAGTATTAAAAAAGAGAGTTGTTGGGAACAACTGTCCGTGGACAATGCGGGCCGGCGCTCAAGTGCTATAACAGTATCTGCTAATCATAAAAAGTGTATATCCATGATAACAGGTTGTACATAGCCTTAGGACTATTTAGTAGGCACATAAGGGAAAGTAGAAAGAAGAAATATTTTGAAGGTGGTCATCCATGTTGGAGTGGTAGATCCTAGGAAGAGTCCCGAACATGGTGCATTTTTGATAATATGTTGTCTTAGTTTTAAAACTTTTGAAACAAACGTCGGCTTTCCAATCGAAGTGCCCTTCTTAAACTACGTGAGTTGGAGAATCAAGAACGTTGTCAAAGCCCAAATCAAAGATTGCATGAAATGGGGTCTGATAGAAATCAAGTACGATGCTACCCCTGTTAGCTAGCACTCTGTGGTCGATAAGTTTAAGTCTAATTGTACTTCTAGTAAAATCAGAGCTGTTCTGGACTCATCTCCGATAAATTGACGGATATCCCAACATGCAAAATGAAAGGAACCAAGGTCTTTACCAAGATTGACCTTACAGCATCGTTCCACAAACTGTATAATCCACAATTTTCATTATTGTTCACGTGGCAAAGTGATAAGTATTTTTTTACAGAGGCTCCTGATGAACAACGTTTGCTACCATACTTTTTTATAACAAGTATTGATGGCGCTCTTAGCTGATATGTGGGATAACGCGTTCGTGTATTTGTACTATATGTCTACTTCAACAGCAGCCGAGCATAGGCTCGTAAAACTTGTAGTTAAGAGCATAATGAAGGAGTTGTTATTAAAGATACTGCCAACTGACTGCGCTATAGGGTATCATCGGCCGGAGTAGAAATATCTCCGGTGGAGAAGCAATTTCTTTTTGTCTATCGACGTCAATAACCTGGAGAGAGGTCAATTCTGTGTGTGGGGTTATAACTTCGTCTCGGACTTGGTACCACACTTATCTCACTACCTAAAACCTTTTTGTCGCCTAGTTTACACAAAAGAAAATTGAGGGAATTCAAAGCAACTAAGCTTTCAAATTAGTCAAAGAAAAGGTATTGAATGTATCTATTGTGAAACGCCTTGTAGACAGTGATCCATTTCAAGTAGCTGCTCACTTTTTAATAGAACGATAGGTGAAGTACTGTACCATACTATCAACGGCAAACCCGCTACATACAGTTCTTAGCAAGAATTTTAGTAAGAGTCAACGGAACTACTTTACCATAAAACCGCAACAACTTGCCATTGTTGCGCTACGACAGTTTAAAGACACCTTTGCGGAAGATGTTCTGTGTCGCCATTGATCAAAAGCCCATAACATACCTCAAAGGTATGTAAATTTGCTGCTGAACACAAAGAACATGTATCCGAATATAAGACGCTAACTCACCTTAAGGGTGATCCCTTTCAGCTTGGCCTTTGCAAGCATAATGCGTGAGCCAACCCTCCATGGCAACATACCCCAGTCGTTAAATTTTGTTTTTCATTACTAAATTGACTAGTCCCATGCTGTGCTGTTCCATACATCACTTTGATCATTGGATGCATGAGCTTACTACTTTGATACAAGATGAACCAGTCCCGACCGTGAAACCGACACGTTCGTATATCAGTGGAAACTCTTTTCCGAAAGCTTGAATTGAATGAGTCTAAAGCTTCGCTATTCGTTAGTTC
The DNA here is from genome assembly GCF_001186125.1 of Sphaeroforma arctica JP610. Classification (NCBI taxonomy): domain Eukaryota; class Ichthyosporea; order Ichthyophonida; genus Sphaeroforma; species Sphaeroforma arctica. The sequence continues at coordinate 172,945 of NW_014040508.1, forward strand.
AAGACTAACGCAACACAAAAGCCCACCAGCAATACATTCAAGATTACGCTTATTAGAGGTTGTTACTATCGTAAAGCATAGACCTTGCTAAGGCCATGGACCAACGAATTTGATTTCTACACAACGAATCAGAAGCTCGCCCATATTTTTAGAAGCGCTACTTAAAGAACAACCAGGTGTTGCAAAACAATTATGTAAACGACTACGTGAATCATCATATCGGACTGAAGAATTCTTGAACAAGGCAAATATTAGTGTAATCAATTGCGTTTTCGAAACGGCCTTTTAAAATAAAACATTCACTGATCACACTACTGAAGACTTGGTTCATCCATTGAGTGTTGTAACATAAACACGCACGAACTTAGAAAAGCTCGAAAGTATAGATACATTACTGCATAATCTTACTCACCGAGCGTTTGGCCACACTTACACGGTGCCAATTCACGTAGAACTTGGTCATCCTGCACTGAAAGAAAATATACGTGAAGTGTACCGACGCTGTACTAATTGTGCAAGTCCCATATCAAGTACTACGGTTGGGTATCCCTATCAGTCGTTACGGAAGTGCAATCTATGTGCCAAGTTCAGCTTATGCGCCAAGACCTGTTAAGACTCCTGCGATCCAGGTACAATGACGATGTATACGGCAGCCACTTCTTTTGTGTGGCTTCTGGCTACAAGTTGTTATATGTAATACCAACAAAACCGCCCTTAAGCAATTGCAGAAGTATGTTATCATGTCTTTTGTGACTTCGGGTTCGCCGAGCACTATGTTTGGATATTGATAGTGAGCTTTGTACCGGCGTAAAGTACGCACTTATAGTTATTATATGTAGTACCAACAAAAACGCCCCCAAGCAATTGTAGAACTATGTTGTCATGCCTTTTTGTGACTTCGGGTTCACCGAGTACTATGTTTGGATATTGATAGTGAGCTTTGTACCGACGTAAAGTACGCACTTATTGTTGTTATATGTAGTACCAACAAAAACGCCCAATTGCAGAACTATGTTACTATGCCTTTTGTGACTTCGAATTCACCGAGTACTGTGTATAAATATCGATAGTGAGCTTTGTACCGACTTAAAGTACGCACTTATACTCATATCAGGCATGTCATAAAGGCGTGATATACTTTATAAACCTCAAATGCCGGGCGCTAAGGAGACATGTCACGGAGAACTCAAGAAAACTTTACGTACTCCATTAAGTGACGAAGACGACATGTGGCCTTATCAATTGAAGCCAATTTAACCTCAACTGAATAGCTGCTTGTATCCTCAAACCGAAACATTTGGTTTCACTACTTTATTTTTAGCCGCTATAATGAAATACAAAACTGTTGTGCCCGACAAACACAATATTTCTGGCTGCAAAAAAGCCAAGCATATGCAGAATGTTGTTTACCTTTGTTTAAACGAGCACAACAATCGGTTCCTACTTAAAGCGCAAGTCCAATTGAATGAATAGAAAACATTGTCAAGCTCAAAGTTGGTATTTAGATAAATTGTCATAATTAATCAAAACTCGAACGTCACTGAACTATCTTCTTAGACGATCAGATCGTTTATATTTTCACATCATGATGAGAAACGTGATACGAGTTAGGTAGAATAGACGATACGAACGCAACCGAACGTATTCACACCTCCGTAATCACATTTGCTCGCCCATTTGAGTCTGATATCCATGTTCTGGAGTCACAACTCAAAAAGACATTGTTGACAAATTATCCCAATTTAATTGCACATCTATAAGACCCGCTTCACGGACGGTATTGTCATCTGACTAACATACTTCCTTTCCGACTCTTCAACAAGAAATGGTTAATTTTGTTTTACATAAAAACTCACGTGATAAAGAGAAAGGCTTCCATCAGGTGAATACCAACCCTGGCAATTCTGAAATACCTTACTTACCAACCACATTGCACGTGATATTTACCAACAGTGAACCTAATCTAAAAACCTAAAAACATGGTTACTTGACCCACAAATATACGTCATAGAGCACATCATGAGACTTGATCATGTACATATAGGCCCCAGACTTACTTGGTAAGACATGACCGAAACCGGTTTGCTTGTGAACAACCGTAGCTACAAAGCTACTGAGGGCTATGACGAAGAAGGACAGCCTCTGGTCAGTCTAAAATATCAGATATCAATGCTTCCAAATTTTGTTTTTTGACCTATCTAAAACCACGATACATTTTCTGATGATATCCAGCGTTCTGTATTCACTTTGATAGCTCAATATACTGCAGCCCGTAGTATGGCTTGCGGACCTATATTGAAATCAGACACTGACGGACCGAACTACTTTTGAGAACCCGGTCACCATTATATGTCACCATTAAATATAATTTGAAGTTCCTCATGCGATGTGTTGTTTAGTAAACTTTCGCAAGCAAGCGGCCTAGACCAATACAATTGACCGCAGGAATAACATCTATCGTATACTTGCGCTGGATACGATCTTGTGACCATTATCGACTAAGGTTATCACCATGAACACATAATAGTAGTAGATATTTAGGTGCCATAAGTTGTTCGTTAAAAGCATCACTGTTATATGATCCTTAGATGGCTTGCCATCACGCGCTTCATGGACATTGGCAATTAGAAGCTCGCATTCGTAAGTCGTTATCTCATGCTTAGCAAGTCAACCATTCCAATTTTAACTTCGGCTTGCTCATCGGACGTATACTCGCCATCGGAATCAGACTGCCCAAGACAGCTCGATCTACTCTTCCGCAATCCCGAGAAGTATTATCCTTTTAATATACTCATGGCTGCTTTCACACTCGTATCGTGCATGTATTCATGGCTACTTTCACACTCGTGTATCGTGCTTCTATCCTCGAATTCGGATCACACTCGACAAAGATCAGGTTCCTTTTTCTGAGCTGTGATTTGACTTCTTACAATAGGTACCATCTAGTCACAGAGAAGGTAGACGGAAATATTTCATTTGTCCTCCTTAGCGCAAGATATTGTCGGTGCAAAGTAGCTTTCGGTCTCTCGCAAGTTATCAATGACAGGAGTGGTAACACCTGGACACGCAGTAACAGAACTTTCCATCTATCATAAATCAATTATTTTTAATATCAGCTACGATTGCATGTTGTTTGGAGCTTTTGGGCCTGTTGCAGGTACACCTGGCCTGTCTCGGTGATTGTGGAGTCCGCCCGCACCGGTTTGACTGCCTGTTCAGTAGGTAAGCAAATGTATACGTATTTGAGTATGTACAATTCACGCGTGCGCTATGTTTTCTTCCTATACAAATTGTGTTTGAAGCATCAATATGATTAATTAGAAATCTGGACATCTACTTTCTCACGAGCAAGTTTATACCGATTTATATCCATCATTTGAGTATGCAAATGTTTATATAGACATACTTATATACATATTCATCTACACAAACACACACACACACACATGTATTTATTTATAAGCTATTTAGTTTACCAATCAGATTCTCACGCGTACCTGTTTGCATCTTCTGGGGGCCACCCCATTCGATATAGTCTGGTCGCTCTGCTGCGGTGTATTCCTGAATGAGTTCATCGACTACTTGCCTGTGAAGATGTCGGATCAGGATGAGTACATAGGCTCAGTAGTCAATGGCAATACAGAAAATCAAGTTTCAGATATGAACATGGTAAAACTAATATGGGTATATCAAACTAATATGGACATATCAAACCAATAGGGAATGGCAAACTAATATGGACATGACTTAACTTCTAGGGACATATCAAAATATGGACACGGCAAATTAATATGGACATGTCCAATCAATTTGTATATTTGTACATGTCCAACTAATATGGCAATTTGTACATGTTAAACTGATTTGGATATGTGTACATTTCCAACGAATATGGAAATTTGTACATGTTAAACTAATTCGGATGTATGAACATGTTAAACTGATTTGGATATATATACACTGTCAAATAATATGGAAAAATGTACATGTCCAACTAATATGGAGATATACACATGATAAACTGATTTGGATATATGTACATTTCCAATTATTTTGGATATATGTACATTTCCAACTATTTTGAATATGTGGACATGTCCAACTAATTTGGAAATATAGACATGTCCAACTAATTTGGAAATATAGACATGTCCAACTAATTTGGAAATATAGACATGTCCAACTAATTTGGAAATATAGACATGTCCAACTAATTTGGAAATATAGACATGTCCAACTAATTTGAATATGTGGACATGTCCTACAGCGGGTTGAATACTAGCTCTTACCTCGAGTCGTCGAATTCTTCGAAGCCATTTTTAAAAATGTCAGACTTTTTGAACTCTTGCAAGTACGCCCCGCGCGCGCGCATTTTGTCGAACTTTGTGCAAATTCTGTTGAACAGCTGTGCGAAAGACAATGGACCGTAAGACACATTCAGTGGTCCTGTGTAGTAAGCCATTTATGGGTTATATATACATGGTATATATATATACAGTGGCAGTGTGTGTGATTAGACATTTATGGGATATATATACAGTGGCAGTGTGTGTGATTAGACATTTATGGGATATATATACAGTGTTAGTGTGTAGTAAGAAATTTACGGGATCTGTATACAGTGGTAGTGTATACAGTGGTAGTGTGTGTGATTAGACATTTATGGGATATATATACAGTGGTAGTGTGTGATATTAGACATTTATGGGTTATATATACAGTGGTAGTGAGTGATTAGACATTTATGGGATATATATACAGTGGTAGTGAGTGATTAGACATTTATGGGATATATATACAGTGGTCGTGTGTGATATTAGACATTTATGGGTTATATATACAGTGGTAGTGTGTGATATTAGACATTTATGGGTTATATATACAGTGGTAGTGTGTGAGATTAGAAATTTGTGGGTTATGTATACAGTGGTAGTATGGGATGTTAGACATTTATGGGTTATATATACAGTGGTAGTGTGTGTGATTAGACATTTGTGGATCAACCGATCGTCAGACTAATTGCGCACTCAGGTCACTCAGTGCGTGTGAGTAGGTGCTGGATATACATAGAGGTACACACAAGAGATTCACGAATGTCATCATTGCGCAAACTTAGACGATAAACTACTCGGGGTATGTGTACATGTGCATATGTATACGTGTATATATGTATGTGTACACGTGTATATGTATATGTGTATATATGGTAGTATGTGACATGTATATGAATATATGTGATAGTATGTGTACATGTGCATATGTATATGTGAATATATGATAGTATGTGTGCATGTGCATATGTATATATGTAAATATGATAATATGTGTACATGTGCATATGTATATGTGTATATATGATAGTATGTGTACATGTGCATATGTATATGTGTATATATGATAGTATGTGTGCATGTGCATATGTATATGTGTATATGTATATATTTTAGTATATATACATGTGCATATGTATATCTGTATGTATTTTAGTGTCTATACATGTGCATATATATATATATATATATACTTGTATAAATACATGTGCATATGTATATATGTATATATTTTAGTATATATACATGGCATATGTACATATGTATATATGATACTAAATATACATGTGCAAATGTATATATGTACTTATTTATTATTTTAGTATATATACAAGGTATATATTTTAGTATATATACTTGTGCATAAGTACATGTGTGTATATGTATATATGCTAGTATCTATACAATTGCATATGCATAGATGTATGTATGTATATATTATAGTATATATACATGAGCATATGTAGATAAATTACATATGTATATATGTTAGTATATATACATGTGCATATGTGCATAATTATGTATGTATATATGCTATTATATATACATGTGCATACTTACTGATTTGATGTTAGTATGGTTCGCCAGCATGAACCCGGTGACGCGATTGAGTGAACGTTCGTAGGGCGATCGTCTAGCTAACGCAACCTACATAAGAAGAAACAGTTCATACGGACAAACGTTAGCACAAGGGGAACAGTTCCTATTAATAAACGTTAGAACGCATTGACAGTTCATATGGATGGAAATTAGCACGTGTCGAGTTCATTGGGATAGATTTTGGCACAAATCACGGCGTAGAACATAGGAACAGCCGATGACAGCAAACGATTTAAGTTGAACGGAAGCCGGGTACACAATGTATATACATAGTATACCTAATTGATATAAATACTAGCTATATATACATGATATGCATACACAATAATACATCCTTAGTAAACATACTAAACATACATCACAATATACATACATAATATACGCACATGATATAAATATTTACATACATACATACGGTTATATAAGCCGAGTAAAGATACCATTGCAGGGCGTTGCAGAATACATTGGAACGGGCTTTCGAGTTCCGTTCCTTTGCAGAGCCCAAAGCAACGGCGTAACATTTTCAGTAGACTTCATACACACAATACACACACAAATGAACGTGATCAGTAATACGTATACTGAGCAGCACAGCATGCCTTGGATCTACGTGCTCACACACAGTGCAATTGAACGAATGAGCGTAGATTCATGGTTCTATTATCATACACACACGGATCTAACACATGTACATATACGCAGTTCTATGTATATATCAATGTATAAATATATATATATCTACCCAAATTTGTACATACACGGAGCTATATATATATATATATATATATATATATACCCATGCATGTGTTAGTATACTTGTATGCAAGCCTTGCCTGTATGCTTGCAGGGCCCCAAGGGATGAACTTAACGAGTTTGCGCTCGCGTATCCTCTGCAGTGACTGATGCACCTCCGTTGGATCGACATCGCCTTGTATCGTATTCAGAATCGATATGTAGCAGCCCTGATTCTGTAGAAGAATGGTGATTGGGTTTTAGGGTGGTAGGGTTTAAAAATCTGATGCTGTAGAGGAACGGTGGTTGGGTTTTAGAGTTCTAGGGTATTAGGGGTTTGAAACCTGATACTGTAAAAGAATGATGGTTGGATGTATAATGATTACACCTGCGGATCGTATGAAGAATCGATACGACTATATACATACGTATGCATCTTAAATACACACGTCATTATATCTACCGCTCCTGCGTAAACCTCTTACCTGCGTAGAGACTGAGACCATGCTGTTCTGTGGGTGCAGTAGGCGGCGCATCACATCCAGCACTGACGTTTTACGTACACTCCTATACAAATACATAACACCTTAATACATACGTCCGTATACCCACCGCTCCTGTTTACACCTCTTACCTGCGTAGGGACTGAGACCATGCTGTTCTATGGCTGCAGTAGGTGTCGCATCACATCTAGCACAGACGTTTTACGTACACTCCTATACGAATACACAACACCTTAATACATACGTCCTGATACCTACCACTCCTGTATACACCTGTATACACCTCTTACCTGCGTAGGGACTGAGACCATGCTGTTCTGTGGCTGCAGTAGGCGTCGCATCACATCCAACACAGACGTTTTACGTACACTGGTAGACGTTTTGCCCAGCGCAGTCAGTGGTGTGTAGCCAGTCATCAGGTAGTGCAACCGTGGGGTGGGGATGAGCGAGGCTATCATGCCCACCAGGTCATTGTTCATGTATCCTGGATGGCGAGAGAGAGAGAGAGATATATATATACATACATACATACATACATATATATATATATATATATATATATATATACATTTATATATAATATATATATATATAAATAAATAGATATATATATATATATATATATATATGGGTTGCATTGGTACGAGTTTAAACAGCCGAACACACCCATATCCAACGGTATATATATATATATATATATGCATCGGCCAAAGTATAACAGAACATACAGATATCGCATATGCGGACATAGGTACACTGTAGGGCCCACCATGCTACAGCAGTGTTAGCGATTGTACTGTGGAGTTACGTAATGAGTGGTGTCCTTACGTATATGACTCACAGACGACTCGGAGTGCCCAGGAATGTAGTTAAATAAATACGTAAATCAATTTCGATACGTAAACCACTGGACAGACTCTTGAAAGCGGGACCATAGCGGGATAGATACGACAGACTGTTTTTGCGGACACACTCGCGAATATTCATCACACGTGCTTACGGACTTTCCCAAACGTAAAAACGTATTCCTGCAGGTTTGGCGATACTAGGGGACAACACCTTTTCATCTCTGAAGAACACACACAGACCTACACATCCCTGAAGAACACACACACACACCTACACATCTCTGAAGCATAAACACACAAACCTACACATCTCTGAAGCATAAACACACATACCTACACATCTCTGGAGCATAAAAACACACACACACATCTCTGAAGCATAAACACACACACCTACACATCTCTGAAGCATATACACACATACCTACACATCTAAACACACATACCTACACATCTCTGGAGCATAAAACACACACCCACACGCACTCGACCGTACCTGGGTATCTCAGTGTGGCTGTGCTAGTAGACATGACAGTCGACACCAAATGGTTTATGTCCTCCATGGTTGGTTTCTCGATGTGTAACTTGTCCACTGCAATGCTATTTAGGGCCGTATTGTCCAGTACTACCACACTATCGGCATTCTATAAATAGAACAAGGGAGTAGGTATGGGAGTTTTTTTAGGTTTAGGGTTTGGGGGTTTAAGTACGGGGTTTTGTCGAATATAAGTACTGGGCAGTAAACAGAATATATATGTATACACATATGCACGACATACAACGCAGACTGATGGATACACACGTATGCCTAACTTATAGAACAGTCTCATAGGTACCACACAAACAATTACGCATATACATATATATATATACACAAATATACACACATATGCATAGCATACAACACAGTCTCATAGGTACCACACAAAAACTTACGCATATACACATATATACACACAAATACACACACATAAGCATAAAATATAACACAGTCTCATAGGTGCCACACAAGCACCTACGCATACACACACACACACATATATATACATATACCTGTGCATGACATACAACGTAGTCTCATAAATACCACACAAACACTTAGGCAGGTACACACACACACAACACACACACACACACACACACACACACACACATATATATATTGTGATATATATATATAAACACATACATATATACATATGTACGATATATGACGTATTGTCATAGACACCAAACAATAAACTTACGCATATATATACATATATATATAAACTTACATATATACATATGTACGATATATGACGCAGTGTCATAGCTACCACACATACACTCACCATGGTGAGTCGCTTGAGGGTGAGCACGGAGTTGTACTCCTGCACGACGGTATCCTGTGTGGCAGTGAAGAAACAGAACAGAACAACTCAGTGGTACATATGCGCATATGCACAGTTACGTATGTGCATTTACATGTGTTTATAGTCAGCTACATGTGTGTTTATAGTCAGTTAAATATGTGTATATACACAGTTACATATGTGCATATACTCAGTTACGTATGTGTTTATGGTCAGTGGTACATATGCGCATAAACAAGTGCAGTGATAAGATCATTGTATGACAATATAGAGTACCATTGATCACAGCTCCAGCAGATATAGCGTACTGCTCTCTAATAGTATACATGTCTATATATAGTATTGTATATATGTCTATATACAGGTATGGTATATGTGCCTATATTTGAGTATGATATATGTGCGTACGTATCTATTAATATACAGGCATCTTATATATGTCTGTCTGTACGTTGTATTTACATATTTTACATATGTCTGTATGTACGTTGTATTTACAAATTTTATATATCTCTGTATGTACGTTGTATTTACATACGGTATATATGTCTGTATGTACGTTGTATTTGCGTATGGTATATATGTCTGTATGAACGTTGTGTTTACAAATGGTATATATGTTTGTATGTGCGTTGTATTTACATATGGTATATATGTCTGTATGTACGTTGCATTCACGTATGGTATATATGTCTGTATGTACGATGTATTTACATATGGTATATATGTCTCTATGTACATTGTATTTACATATGGTATATATGTCTGTATGTACGTTGTATTTACATATGGTATATATGTCTGTATGTACGTTGTATTTACATATGGTATATATGTCTGTATGTACGTTGCATTTACGTATGGTCTATATGTCTGTATGTACGTTGTATTTACATATGGTATATATGTCTGTATGTACGTTGTATTTACATATGGTATATATGTCTGTATGTACGTTGCATTTACCCATGGTATATATGTCTGTATGTACGTTGCATTTACGTATGGTCTATATGTCTGTATGTACGTTGTATTTACATATGGTATATATGTCTGTATGTACGTTGCATTCACGTATGGTCTATATGTCTGTATGTACGTTGCATTTACACATGGTATATATGTCTGTATGTACGTTGCATTTACATATGGTCTATATCTGTACTGTGTGCTCATAACGGGACTTCTATCTACAACATTGGCGGGTTCACATTGGCCAATGAGACCCTAACTCATTCGCCTTAGCACAGCCAGAGCATCTGTGTTAATGATAAGGCCATCTGTGTTGTATCCCATCTTATTACTGTCCACACTCTTCTCATAACTACACTTCAGCACCTGCGTATGTCCCAGCCCTAACCCACCTTCACTGCACTTCACTGCAACCTACATCTACCTATAGCCTAAACCCACCCCCCCACTGATCAACTTCAAAAGATCTTGGGGGGGGGGGGTTTAAATAGGCCTATACTTACCGCGCCAGGAAAAACAGAGTATGTCTGCAGCACTTTCTTCGGAAACCAATCGTTGAGCCTCTCAAGTACATGAGAGCCCATCCCTGACCCAGTACCTCCAGCGATACTATGAGTCATTTGAAAGCCCTAACAACAGCCGGCGAGAATACAAGCCGTGAGTGACTTCGATTGGGTGAGTGTATACGTATATATATATATATATATATGTATGTGTGTGTGTTGTACGTTACAAGCAGGCAGGTTTATGTATATGTGTGTATTCGTATATAGATGTATGTAAGATACATGTACGCAGGTATATATGTGAGTAAAAAGTTCCAATTCAACAGGACATACAGAAATCACACAATCGGTTGTTACTGTGATAACGCATATATATCCATACACCCCTACAGACACTTAGACACAGACAAACACATACAGACACAGACACAGACACAGACACACTCACCTCCAAGCTATCGCTATTTCAGCCTCGCGATTGATGATGTCGTAGACGATAACGAATATACATACATACAACCCTACACATACAGACACAGACACAGACACTTACGCACACAGACACAAACACACACCTCCAAGCTATCGCTATTCTCCGCCTCGCGGTTGATGATGTCGTAGATGTCTTCCTGTTGCTTCTGGCTGCGTTCGTATCCCGTGGCCCATACGTTGCCAGCACCTCCGCCGTCGGTGGCTTTAAACACGTTCTCTCGGTTGTACAGCTTACCATGAGACCCACTCAGTACATGTTGAATGACCTGTGGGTGTATAGTATAAGCAAATAAATATGTGCCCAGGATTGGGTGTATATGCAAGTGTATGTGCATATATGTATCATGAGTTGACTACCTATGTGTGTACAGTATAACTGAATTAAAATATGCAATTGGATGGGTATATATGCAAGTGTATGTGCATATATATATATCATGGGTTGATTACCTATGTACGTATAGTATAACTATTGTAATATGTGAAATTGTAGGTGTACATATACAACATGGATTAATAACCTATCTGTGTACTGTATAACTATAATAATATATGGGATTATATATATGGAATTGTAGATGTATGTAAGAACTCATTGAGAACGATTGGGTGTCCTGTTTACGTTCAAATGTCAAAATCAAGACAAATATAAGAAGTCACACATAAAAAGCACGGTGTATGCATACAATATACTCAATACTATCTCCAGAAACATAACACACACACACACACACACACACACACACACACATATATATATATATATAACAAACAACACACACACACACACACACACTATTATATA
>NW_014040508.1:186148-188556 GCF_001186125.1 Sphaeroforma arctica JP610
TATATATATACAACAAACAACACACACACACACACACACATTTATATATATATATATATACAACATATACATACACACACACACACATACACACACACATACACATACATACACACACACACACACACACATATATATAATATATATATAAAGTATATATATATATATATATATAACTATAAGCACTTCCTCATATGAAGATTGCAGAATGAAAATTCAGAGATTGCAGTGGCCATGTTCATTGTGACAGAAGTACATGTGTTCGCACGTCATCTCAATACCAGCACTTCCTTCGCCACAGACAGGAGAACAGTCGTATACGAAACACACGTACACATATGAATACAAACACACACACAATACATGTATACATACTTGTTTATGTATCTACACACACGTCGAATATAACTACAGAATACACCCCCTGTTGTAAACGCACCAAACACCCCCTTAGCTATAAATACACCAAACACCCTTTTAGTATAAACACACCAAACACCCACTCAGCTATAAACTTACTACACACCCCTCAGCTACAAACTCACTACACACACCCTTCAGTTACCAACTCACTACACACACCCTTCAGTTACAAATTCGATACACATACTCTTCAGTTATAAACTACACACACCCTTCAGTTACAAACTCGCCACACACACCCTTAAGTTACAAACTCACTACACACACCCTTAAGTTACAAACTCACTACACACGCCCTTCAGTTACAAACTCACTACACACACCCTTCAGTTACACACTCACTACACACACCCTTCAGTTACACACTCACTACACACACTCTTCAGTTACCAACTCACTACACACACACTTCAGTTACAAACTCACTACACACACCCTTCAGTTACAAACTCTCTACACACACTCTTCAGTTACAAACTCACTACACACACCCTTCAGTTCCCAACTCACTACACACACCCTTCATTTACAAACTCACTAGACACCCTCTTAGTTATAAACACACTAGATACACCCGTATTTATAAGCACACTATATACACCCGTATTTATAAGCACACTAAACACCCCTTTTGTACAAACACATTAAATACCCCCTCAGCTATAAACTCACTACACACCCCTTGGGTATATACCCACTACACACACCCGTGGTTCGAGGTCCAGAAGTACAGCGCGTGGGATGTAGTGGTCGTCATCCGCCTGATAGAAGAAGACGTCCTTCCTGTCCTCTCCATGCACAGCATCTGTCCGCAGCACACCATCCTCCTCTATCCCGTGCTCAGAGCAGAGCTTGTTCCAGAAGGCAGACCCCACTGCACACCCGACCCAGAAAGGATAAGGTACGACAGTGGTGTACGTGTAAGTGTAAGTGTAAGTAGAAGTGTAAGTGTAAGTGTAAGTAGAAGTGTAAGTGTAAGTGTAAGTGTAAGTGCAAGTGTAAGTGTGAGTGTAAGTAGACGTGTAAATATGAGCTACTGAGCTTGTTCCAAAGGGCAGACCCCACTGCACACCACACCCAGAAAGGATAAGGTACGGCAGAGGTGTAAGTGTAAGTGTAAGTGTACGTGTAAGTGTAAGTGTAAGTGTAGGTGTAAGGGTAAGTGTAAGTGTAATTGTAAGTGTAAGTGTATGTTTAAGTGTAAGTGTAAATGTAAGTGTAAGTGTAAGTGTAAGTGTAACTATGAGCTACGGAGCTTGTTCCAGAAGGGAGATCCCTCTGATTCATACTACCACACCCAGAAAGGACAAGGTAAGACAGAGGTGTAAGTGTAAGTGTAAGTGTAAGTAGAAGTGTAGGTATGGGCTGGGCAGTTGTCCGTGTGGGGACTAATTTCAAACCACACAGAGACGTGTGTATGGTATCAAAGTAATGGGAAGCACGGTGCTACTGTTTGAAGGTGATGGTACGGAGAGGTCTGACGAGTACTGTGAGTGCATGCGACTGTGTTCCTATTGGATGTAGGTGTGGCTGTCTGGGCCCTAGGGCTGTCACTGTCATGGTGAGAGCAGGGTGTAGTGGAAAGATAACAGGCAGCATGGATACATATACTAAACGACGCGTACGCTGGTGATCTGGTGATAAAGCTTGTAGGTACAACACAATAACAGACAGCGAGAGTACCGATTAGGGAACTTAAATAAATCATACAGTAACTGGCAGGTAAACAGATATGAGAAGTGATTTAAAGACTGGTAATAGATTCTTGATGCGGTGTGTGTAGAATTAACTAAAAATCCAAAACATGCATTTATAATGTCGATATACTAATATACTAATATACATATATATATATATATATCTAAACATACACACACATACACACACACACGTGTACGTGTGTGTGAACTCCATTAATAGAGAAGACTCTCGAGAGCCCAGGGTTAACTATTGGGTTCTGTGACCCTCGGGGTGCCCTTCATCAC
>NW_014040507.1:0-2450 GCF_001186125.1 Sphaeroforma arctica JP610
TTTATATATATGTGTGTGATGTGTGTGTGTGTGTGTGTGTGTGTGTGTGTGTGTGTGTGTATGTGTGTGTGTGTGTGTATGTATGTATAAATATAAATAGTATCACATCTGCACTTGCTTTGAAGCGAATATCCGTTGGCATACAGAATGGGCGGGTATTGAGTGCTCGTGCGTGGATGCAAGGCTGTATAAGAATAAGCATTATTATTCCGCACTGAAAACCTCAAACAAAAGTCATACATTGATTACCCTTGAACGAACGTCCTCCAAGTTGTTCTAGATACTTCTGTTGCATTATTAAATGCCGCATACAGCTACTCCCACTGCTTCGCCCACATCCCCGCCCTACCTACTAACTACCAGCCAGTGGTGTTTGTTTTGTTTTGTTTTTATACCAGTTACGAACTACAGCCGTTTAAGTCTAGGTCTTATAGTATCCTTCTCTCCTGTATATACAGCCACTTCACTACATCGGCTAAGTTTAGTTCTTATAGTATCCTTCTCACCTGTATATACAGCCACTTCACTACATCGGTTAAGTTTAGTTCTTATAGTAACCTTCTCACCTGCAGACACAACCACTTCCGCTGAGCCTCTCATGGCCCCCAAACGCACTACCACAGCCAATGCCGACAGCACATCGAATAAAAGACGCCGCGGGGGTAACCCACTGCTGCGCAAGTGTGAGGTGGACATACATGTCAGTCTGTCGCATCTGATGCAGTTTCTGAAGATCATGACGCCTCCAGTGATATCACGCGCACACACCTACGAACCACAACAAGACCTTCTGCGCAGGTGAGCTAGGCGGTGCATTAGCTGGTTGCAGGGGGTGTGTGGGGTTGTCTACACCCTTGTGCATGTGCTCCCTTGTTTGTTTGTGGGCTGGGCGGTGCATTAGCTGGTTGCAGGGGGTGTGTGGGGTTGTCTACACCCTTGTGCATGTGCTCCCTTGTTTGTTTGTGGGCTGGGCGGTGCATTAGCTGGTTGCAGGGGGTGTGTGGGGTTGTCTACACCCTTGTGCGTGTGCTCCCTTGTTTGTTTGTGGGCTGGGTGGTGCATTAGCTGGTTACAGGGGGTGTGTGGGGGTGCCTACACCCTTGTGCATGTGCTCCCTTGTTTGTTTGTGGGCTGGGTGGTACATTAGCTGGTTGCAGGGAGTGTGTGGGGTTGTCTACGCCCTTGTGCATGTGCTCCCTTGTTTGTTTGTGGGCTGGGTGGTACATTAGCTGGTTGCAGGGGGTGTGTGGGGTTGTCTACACCCTTGTGCATATGCTCCCTTGTTTGTCTGTGGCAGTGTGTGTGATCTGTGGTTGTTCAGAAGGGTGTGCCCTGTGAGACGTGTGTAGTGTATGGGCTGATTATTGTGTGGGCCATGTGTGGTCTTTGGGTTTTAGCTCCGCCTTTTGTCCGTGCACTCCGGGTGTGTAATCAACAAGTACCTACACAGGTACACAGCTGGTTATCTACCGCTCATGCCCTATCACTCTGAATGGGGTGCCGTTTATTAGCGTCACACAGCAGTCTCCCTCAGCCCATGCGTCCTCAGTTAGCAATGCTGAGTACTTGGATATGTATGCATGGTCATAGCCTACTTATTCTCATACACCTGTCTATTCTATATCCTCCCATAGCATTCTCTCTCAGCCCATGCATCCTCAGTGAGCAATGCTGCGTACTTGGATATGTATGCATGATCATAGCCTACTTATTCTCATACACCTGTCTATTCTATATCCTCCCATAGCATTCTCTCTCAGCCCACTGCATCCTCAGTTAGCAATGCTGCGTACTTGGATATGTATGCACGATCATAGCCTACTTATTCTCATACACCTGCCTATTCTATATCCTCCCATAGCATTCGCTCTCAGCCCATGCATTCTCAGTTAGCAATGCTGCGTACTTGGATATATATGCATGGTCATAGCCTACTTATTCTCATACACCTGTCTATTCTATATCCTCCCATGGCATTCTCTCTCAGCCCATGCTTCCTCAGTTAGCAATGCTGCATACTTGAACAAACATATATCCCAGCTCATGCCCCTGCCTTCTGGCATATGTGCCTTCTGCATAACGGCCCCTCCGCACTACCTCTCACCTATTAACATCAATCCCTCGAATGTGTAACAGATATCGCACCCCCACCAACATACGGGCACTGTCAGGCATTGCTGCGTACCACGAGCTCTGCTTAAACCTGACCATCAACACCAACCATATAACTGAGCGGATAAATACCACTCAGCCCGTCAGCCGGCGGAGGTATGGTGTGTTAATCCCGGTTCTCTGCTTTCACATCTATCTATATGTTTTAGGGTTATATATACCGGTGTTGGTTGCAATATGCGATTGCACAAAATAACTGTAGCTTATGAACACATCCTATTGTGTGATATGCCCCGCTTTGCGTTTCAGTTTTAGTGCTATGCGCAAATATATATATA
>NW_014040507.1:2470-7839 GCF_001186125.1 Sphaeroforma arctica JP610
CACTCCCTAAACTCAATAATAACTTACACACCCAATACTCACTAGTATACATACACACCCCTACTACCTACAATAATAGACATACACACCCCTACTACTCAATAATAGACATACACACTCCCTAAACTCAATAGTAAACATACACACTCCCTAAACTCAATAATAAACATACACACTCCCTAATCTCAAAAACAAACATACACACGCCCTAAACTGAATAATAAACATACGCACCCTAATACTCACTAGTATACATACACACCCCCTATACTCACTACTAAACATACACACCACCTAAACTCAATAATAGTCATACACGCCCCTTAAACTCAATAATAAACATACGCACCCCAATACTCACTAATATACATACACTCCCCCACCCCCTATACCCATTGACCCCATCCCTACTCACAGCCACCCCTTAACCCTCCACACACACGCCCCCCCCGACAGACCACAGGGTCTTGACGTGGCGTGTAGTGAGATAACAGAACTGGCGCACTTGGCGGCAGAGGCGTACCATGAGTCTTTGTATGCACTGCTGTCACGCACAGTGCACGTAGTACTGACCTCCTGGGTGACTCATGGGCCAGCCTTAGCCGCCATAGAGAGTGCGCTTGTGCTCATAGGGGCTGTTTCTACCTCTGCCCAGCCGGGTGCTGGGGATTGCTCTCCAGGTGAGTTTGATACGAGTGACTTGTGCGGATATGAGCGACGATAGATGTATGGTCGTATATGCAATGGTTGTCATAGGTTGATGTGTATGTTGCTATAGTGTTAGATAATTTGATATATATACAACTTTATGTTAATCTATATTATATATGACTACGCTTGCATATAATGGCTGTCATAGGTTGTTGTGTATGTTACTATATTGTAGCTTGTAACGTATAACTAGCTTCCCGTCCAACAGTCGAGTAATATTTTTGCCTGGCAATCTATAAATAGCCCGCCACCTATCAATAGCGTCCCACCTACCAGTTTAAAAATAGAATTCACTCCGTCTATAGATAGCATCTCACATATGACACATTTCGTCACGTCTCCCGCTGTATTGACAGCCCGAATGGAGGCCACCCCCACACCCGCCCCGCGCGCCACTCCATTCAGCGACACATCATTTGCGACACCGTCGCAAACTCCCCATTCCCAGCACCTACCAAACTCCCAGTCACGAAGTTATATGGAGCCCCTATGTGGCATGCTGGATGTTTTGCGACGCCGGATTGGCGACGCGACCACGATGCCTGGCAATGTCACAAATGCGTCGCAAAAGCGTGTCGCAAATGCGGCTGCTGATGGTGCGGGCGTGGATATGGTGGACTGTGGTGTGGGTGGACGTGGTGTTGAGGAGAACTACATGCAGGTATGCAGTGCTTAAAATAGAATAAACGGCATACGTTGCTGTGTGCCTGTTACTAATACAGATGTGAGAATATAACCTAAACACAGCAACCATCAACCATCAATGCAACCTCTGTTGTGAGGGTTACGGATGATATAGAGCGTTGAGGACTGAATGCGTTTACGCGCATATTGCATTGTCCGCTATAACAAAACTACTACACTTCTCGTGTGAGTACCGCGGGTACATTCCAGTACTCCCAATAGCAACTAAACTAACTACACACCGTTGTTGTTGTTGTGGCTGTATTGCAATACTACCATTAGCAACTACCCCCCGTTGTTATTGTTGTGTCTGTATTTCAATACTACCAATAGCAACTACCCCCAGTTGGTGTTGTTGTGTCTGTATTACAATACTACCAATAGCAACTACCCGCCGTTGGTGTTGTTGTGTCTGTATTACAATACTACCAATAGCAACTAACCCCGTTGTTGTTGTTGTGGCTGTATCATAATACTACCAATAGCAACTAACCCCCGTTGGTGTTGCTGTGTCTGATTTCCAATACTACCAATAGCAACCAACCCCCGTTGGTGTTGTTGTGGCTGTATTCCAATACTACCAATAGCAACTAACCCCCGTTATTGTTGTTGTGGCTGTATCCCAATACTACCAATAGCCACTACCCCCCGTTGTTGTTGTGCCTGTAGGCTGAGAGTGCCACTCGACCATCACCACTTGTTGCGATCGTTTACACCCACATACGTACTCCTACCCAACTGCGCTCGTGTTGTTTGTGCAGATTGAGGGGACCACTTTGTTCGCAGCAGATGGCAGTCTGGTTGGCCAGTGCGGTGATAGTGTCTGTGCTGAAGGCGAGGCTGGTGCAGACACGCAGGAGTCATTCAACACTCAGAAGTATCTTAACTCGTACCACGCCGACTTCTTTGCAGGTAGTTCGGATGTATGCCTTGCGTGGACGTATTTTGTATGTTTGCATGAATTTGTGTGAGTCATATATACATGTATCTATGTTTGTATGTATGTATGTAAGTGTTATGTAGGTAGGTATACTTGAATGTATGTGTGTTTATCTTTGTATCTATTGTATCTGTTGATCCATCCATCTATCTATATATATATATATATTAGAGAAAACGGTGTGTGTGTGTGTGTGTATAATTATATATTATTTTTATATATATCAACGCCCACATCATCTCATACGGCATCCGGTCCATTTAACCGTAGCAGCCTTCGCTACAGATTCAGACTTCCTGAGCTTAGATATATGTGCATACATATATGAGTTGTTTGTGCATACCGTTGCAATTCTGTCTATTAAACGTATATAGACTGCAATAGAAGCTGGTCCATCTGCATGAAGGTATTGGACGTCCCACCACCACCCATAAGGGCCTTAACCCTAAACCCTAAATCCTCAACCCGTTTATATTGTGTCTCACATGGGCACACAAACTACATCAAAGTCTGACTGCTAAATCGAATTCACGTACCAATCTCAAACCCTGCTACCCTAAACTCTAAACTCTAAACCCTGAACCCTTGTCGCAGGTATATTGTGTCTGCTAGAGACGTACGACTACAGTAGTACCACTGTGAGTCTGCCAACCGCAAGTGCACCCGCTTCAAGCGGCACAGTTCCTACCAAAGTCTCAATAGCCCCAACACTCAGCACTATAGGACGCGGCAGAGCAGCACACAAAGGTATCACTATGGCTTATACATAGCTATTGATTTGTTTATGTGTTTGATACGACTCAATTGCTTGGGGTTGGGGCTGGGCTGGGCTGGGGTCGGTGCGGTGGGTTGCGTTGCGTTGCGTTGGATTGGGTTGCGTTGCGTTGCGTTGGGTTTGGGTGGGGTGGGGTGGGTTGGGTTCGAGTGGGTTGATATGCTCCACATGGCTTGGCGTGTGTTGACTATTAGACCTAGCGAGTGTCTGTGCGGGTGCTGTGGTGACTCACATCTGTCACATTGTCACAGGCGCATCGCCTTCGGCCGGAACTTCTGTGAGAGGCGGCAAACAACTCAGCACGCGAATGAAACATGCGTTGTATCGGTTGCTGGAAAGCTGCTGCTTCGTCGTCTACAAGACATTGGTGGCTGCCCCAGGTATAGAGACGAACAGATGATGACGTGTTGTTGCTTCTTTTCTTGTGCATTGGATGGGAGATGATGACGTGTTGTTGTTTTGAGGCCTGATGACGTGTTGATCCTTCTGTACTGTGCGGTGAACGATGATGACGTGTTGTTTATGTGTTGTTGTTTGTTTTTAAATGCGTGCCTATCCCTATTAGTGTGTGTATGTGCTTGTTATCCTCTGTCTTTGTGTGCGTTGTATCAACGAGTTCGTTTCTCGCAATTTTAGACATAAAGAAGTCAAAAAAACTTAACTTCTGCCACGTGATGGCAATGCGCTGATAAACGCACTACCTTTTTTAATATGGACTCAGTGAAGTAGGGACCCAACGTGGTGTGTGTGGGCTGTGAGGATGGAGTGTGTGTGTGTTGTATCGCCTGCTGTGAAGCTGTTGTTGCGGTGGTGCTGGTGGCTATCCTGGGTATGTGGGATTAAAACAGGACATTGGCCCCGTGCAGGCGTTCGTTGGGTTGATTGTTGTGGTCGTGCGCATGCTAGGTAGTCTATGTAGGTAGACAGACATCCCAAAGAGTATGCGCAAACACGTGTATAGATGTATATAGATGCATGAATGTGTGTATTGCTGTCATCTGGGATGTATTTGCGTATATATTACACTATGTAATAGGAGTATTTCGACCATGCATATATGCACATACACATGCACATACACATATACATACACAGATGCATATACATACATACACATATGCATATATACATATTTGATGTGTCGACCTCAGGTACTTCATGCACTTTTGCATACATATTTTTATCTCTTTTTTCTAATACCCATTCCCGCTGTTGCCTCCCACAGCGCTGTCGTTCCCATTTGACACTCCGCCCACCGCACAAGCGAATGGCCCACAGACATGCGCAAACAACACACATCCTAACAATCAGGTAAAGTGCCATGCTTGCTGAGTGTACGTTTTCATTTGTGCGTTTTTATTGGCGCGTGTCCAGGGCATTAGGTGGCTGTGTATCACATAGGGCGAGTATGTGAGTATGTATGTGAGTGTGTGAGTATGTGAGTATGTGAGTATGTATGTGGGTATGTGAGTGTGTGAGTATGTGTGAGGGAGACATATGTGCTATTACATCTATGGTGTCAAGCATATAGCCAAGGCTGAGCAACCATTCACGTACATTTGGTATATAAATGTTATTTTCATATATCTCTATATGGATGCAATGAGACTCCATGCATCCCAACAACCAACGCTATCAGATCCAACCTTCACGTTATTACCACTCAAATAATCACGTAACTATGGCAACGGAACTGGCAATGACTCAACCCATGCATATTGATACAGCCACCACGAGAGTACTGTGTATGCAATTCACAACACTGTCGTACACTCACTCTCTGCACGTTGTTCTCCCACGCACAGTCGCGTGACCATGGTAAGGGGGCAGCCAATGGCACATCTCGTGATCGCTTGCAGCAGAGTGGTATCAGCGCAACGCTGTTCCGCATTAACGTTCTGATCATAGAAACCATTGTGCGCATGCTCATGGTCCACAGCGAAGCAGTCTACCCAACCACGGGCAGGTGGGTATAAGTTCATGGGTGTATGTCTGTATACATGTACATCTGTGTGCATACTTTTTTAAAATATTTCTATATACATGGACATGTGTGTGCATAATTTATGTTTACAAATGTCATATATACATACATGTACATGTGTGTGCATACTTTTTGTTTATATGTCTATATACATGTACATGTTTGTGCATAACTTAGGCATAAATGTCTATATATATGTATATATATATATATATATATATATATATATATGTGTGTGTGTGTGTGTGTGTGTGTGTGTGTGTGTGTGTGTATAA
>NW_014040507.1:7859-12916 GCF_001186125.1 Sphaeroforma arctica JP610
ATATATATACGTGTGTGCATGTACCAGGGTAGATTACCCTATCCACAGAGTTCTGGGTTGGATCTTGCTCTACTCATAGAAAACCCCTAAACATCCAAACCCTAGAATAATGGGCTTGCTTGCACCTTGTCGTAGTGTGCTTTGGAACAGTGATAGCTGCACATTCCTAGGTATCTATATATGGCCTAGTAATCCTAGGTATTTATATATGGCCTATTGTTACTAGGTATCTATATATATGGCCTATTGTTGCTAGGTATCTAAATATATGGTCTAGTAATCCTAGGTATTTATATATGGCCTATAGTTGCTAGGTATCTATATATATGGCCTATTGTTGCTAGGTATCTACATATATGGCCTAGTGTTCCTATGTATCTATATGCGGCCCTATTCGTCCCCATGCACTTCACACGACTGTATTCCACATGTCTCTGGTGATTTGGTATCCATGTGCGTTGCATTAGAGATTGTCCTTAACCCCTTCACTCAGGCCCAGCCATCGCCGTTTGCGTGGATCTCGTTCTCGACTGTCTGATTAAGTCCATTTATAGTCTATTTATAGTCCATTTCAGTCTATTTATAGTCCACTTATAGTCCGTGTATAGTCCCAATTGGTCCTGATATCTGGCTAATTCAATCCTGTTGTCTCTAGTCTGTTCCTGTCAGTTGTCTAGTTGATTCCTAATCTGTATAGTTATGTATTATTCTGTCTATCAATCATGTTCTCTGTTTTTGTTCAGTCGTGTTCTGTATCTGATCTTTGCCTACCCCTCCCATCCAGTCGTGTTCTGTATCAGATCTTTGCCTACCCCTCCCATCCAGTCGTGTTCTCTATCTGATCTTTGCCTACCCCTCCCACCCAGTCGTGCTCTCTATCTCATCTTTGCCTGCCCCTCCCACCCAGTCGTGTTCTCTATCTCATCTTTGCCTACCCCTCCCATCGCAGTGGACCACCATCCGCCTCCACGGCGTCGGTTGTGTGGCGAGTGCTCCACCGCACTTCAGTGTGTGAGATGGATCCGCTCTATCTTAATCGGTAGGTGCTACGCTGTGGTCGCAGATGGAGTGTCGTACTTAAACGGGATAGTAATTGTTGTACTTTTTGTGTGTACTAGAGGCCTATCTTCCCCTCTTGATCTATCCATGGCAAATGAAGAACGGGATAGTAACTGTGGTACCGTTTGTATGCTTTTTACCCCTGTGTACTAGATAGCTCTCCTGATCTATCCATGGCAAATGAAGAACGGGATAGTAACTGTTGTACCGTTTGTATGCTTTTTACCCCTGTGTACTAGATAGCTCTCCTGATCTATCCATGGCAAATGAAGAACGAGATAGTAACTGTTGTACCGTTTGTATGCTTTTTACCCCTGTGTACTAGTTAGCTCTCTTGATGTATCCATGGCAAATGAAGTAATTGTTTTGTTGATAGTAATTGTTATGTGGATTATAGTTGTTGTGTGATGTTTTTATTAGTCATGTGGGATGTTTTTATTTTCTCTTGAAGAGGGTATGGGTGTACGCTGACCATGTTGTCCCTTAGATCCCTTTCTGTCCGATGTTCAATCTCTGACAATCGACCATTGATCTGCTATCCCGCTGCTTCATGTTACAGCGAATACTCCTACGGATCCATCTTCGAGCCTTTGCTAAGCAACATGAACACGTGGATACGTACCAAACGCTACCCCCTGCTCATCGGGAGTTGCTTGAGACTGCTGACCACCATTTCCTTATTTAGTCCTGGCGCCAATATCATGTCCCCTCTGGGACCTATCTCCACACTATCGGCCGCTCTAGATGCGCAAATCCATCAGTACGAACGCCACAGCCAACATCCCACACACAGTCAAAGGGACAGCATGCAACACAACCAGGTGGGAGGGATGGGTGATCTACACGTGCAGGGTGGTTCAAGTGTATGGGTTTTTGCGGTCGATGTTTCTGTGTTTACCTATGTTTCTGTGTATAGTATTGCATCCCCATATCCATGATTATGTGAATGTATGTGTAGTAGTTATGTGGATGCGCACAACGGCACGCACAGTTACACACACTGATACTGTAGTATCACACTGACACTGTAGTGACACACTGACACTGTAGTGGCACACTGACATTGTAGTGACACACTGACACGGGAGTGACACACTGACACTGTAGTGACACACTGACACAGGAGTGACACACTGACATTGTAGTGACACACTGACACAGGAGTGACACACTGACACTGTAGTGAAACACTGACATTGTAGTGACACACTGACACTGTAGTGTTGTAGTGATGTCCATATCTGCGATTGCGCGTCCATCCCTTCACCTTGTTTTGCTCAACGCTGATGATTTAGTCGGCAATCGAAAGAAGCGGCCGTCGTCTGTCTTGACACGTCCTCTGCAAAACAGAAACCTTGGATTCAAGTACTCAAAGCACCCTTGCTTATAAATGATACTCGCCCACTAGAAGTAGCCACCACATAACATATACACCACACATGCACACGCACAATCCTCGGAGCCGTCCGTATATACCTCATTCTGTAGTAGAATTGCTGCGCGTGCCCCCACTCATAGGCACAAATACTAATTCACAGTTCGCCTCGTTACCTCCACAGCAAATGTCAGCACGGAATCCAATACCAGATCTTGGCTCAGTGAATGGCCAGTCTGAACAGTCGATGTATTCTCTTCCTGCTTTAGCAAACACCGCAATTGCGGGACTGCCTATGAAGTATACGGGGCTACCTGTGTGCACCTTCGACGGCCCTATCGCGTACTATCTCCAAGACAGGAGGCATAACCAGTGGCACACAGTGTTCTGTCAGGTATGCTGTGTTGAGTTTTGAGCATCTTGAGTTTTAGGGTTTTACAGATATTTACGCTCTGCCACTTAGCATGTGGTGTGCAAAGGCTTGTTGGTGTGTATATCCCTTCGTATTGTTTTAATGGTTTAGGGTTCTAAAGATATTGATGTATTTATTTTAGCGTTTTAGGATTTTAAAGATGCCTTCGTGCACATCCAGGACAGGAGACCCTATCAGGTGCCACGGTGTTCTGTCAGGTGTTCTGTGTTTAGTTTGGACTTGTGAAGTGTATGGATTTGTATTCTATCGCTTGCGTGAGAGTGCGAACCTAATTCGTTCTATTACTCACCACAGGCGAATGAAAAGTATCATATCGAGCCTACCATTGTATCTATGCGGCGATTGTAATGTTCGAACTCTTGACTCATAAACCATCGGTGGTAGTCTAAGGTCTGCTCCTGGTGAGATCCCCCAATACTTTGAATGCTTAAACCTGCCTATTACATACTTGCCCATTTACACCTGTCTAATAATAGCACCTGACTATTACTTACACCTTTTCTAGTACGAACACCTGCCTATTACTTACACCAGCCTATTGCTTACACCTGTCTAATACTAACACCTGCCTATTGCTTGCACCAGCCTATTGCTTACACTTGTCTGATACATACCTGCCTATTACTTGCACCTGCCTATGGCTTACACCTGCCTATTGCTTACACCTGCCTATTGCTTACACCTGTCTGATACTAAAACCTGCCTATTGCTTATACTTGCCTATCACTTGCACCTGTATGTTTGAGTCTGCCCATTCCTTCTCGGCTTCGCCGCACAGGCCACAGGTGTGGGCACTCATCCGCTGACGGCCCATGTCAGTTGCGTTGGGCTGTTCGTTGTGATCAAGCTGTGCGCGTGCATTCACACTACACTCGCTACCCCTCCACCCCTACACAGGTGTTGTGTCTGTATACCAGCATGCTGCATACACTCAAGGCGCGGGCTGTGGGCGAGGCCGTGTCTTTCTTAATTGTCCACTATGAGCGTCTCATGCGATGTCTGAGGCGTTCTAACGACAGTTCGGGGCGTGTGGTGTCTGTGGCTGAGATGGAAGAGCTTGTGGCCGTCAGTGCATTTATGGCTGCTCTGGCGGATGCCGGAGTGTTCTCCTGGAAACCAGAGGTACGTTTTCTAGGCACGGGTGGGATTGTCAGGATATGACAGGAAGATATATGTATACGCACAGGCGATGTATATGCACAAGTGTGATTGTTAGTATATAATAGGAAGATATATGTATACACACAGGCGATGTATATGCACAAGTGTGATTGTTAGTAGATGATAGGAAGGTATATGTATATGTACAAGTGTAATTGTTAGTAGATGATAGGAAGATGTATATGTATATGCACAAGTGTAATTCTTAGTAGATGATAGGAAGGTATATGTATATGCACAAGTGCAATTGTTAGTAGATGATAGGAAGATGTATGTATATGCACAAGTGTAATTGTTAGTAGATGATAGGAAGATATATGAATATGCACAGGTGTAAATGTTAGTAGATGATAGGAAGATATATGTATATGCTCAAGTGTGATTGTTCGTAGATGATAGGAAGGTATAAGTATATGCACTGGTGTAATTGTTAGTATACTACGCAGTCGTCTGATTTTTCTCGCAGCTCCGTTCGCGCTGAAATATCACATTCAAATACCCACGCACAAATTATATGCACACTCCCCTGCTCACTCACTCACTTACTCACTCACTCACTCACCTAAACCCAACCCTAAACCCTTAAACCCTAAAACATACGCTTGTGTAGATACACCTCAGCCAATACCGTGCCATTTTGGACGAAAAGATGGAACTGATTCCTAAGCATGTGCTGGAGACAGTTCTGTACTACACGACTCTGCTCAGCAAAGCATGCGACTACGAAGATACACAACTGGTCATTCCAGTCACACGCTCTGAACGCGAACAGGAACAGACACCAGCCCCAATCCGCCTGTTGTCTGCGCGTGCCCGTATGTGTGTGAAGATATAAACATGTATATGCATGTATATGTATATGTATATGTATATGTAAATCTATATGTATATGTATATGTATATGTATATGTATATGTATATGTATATGTATATGTATATGTATATGTATATGTATATGTATATTATATGTATATGTATTTGTATATGTATTATAGTTATATGTTATATGTTATATGTATATAGTATTAG
>NW_014040507.1:15061-33442 GCF_001186125.1 Sphaeroforma arctica JP610
TATATATATATATATATATATATGAATATTTATGTGGCAAACGTATATGGATCACTGTTTTAGTTGCTACTAAACACGAGCTTTGCTTGAAATTGATTGTCAATAGCAACCATAAGTGCGCGTGTCATGGTGCTCATCCAGTAGATCGTCTATAGTGAGTAGTTGTCGTCACTTGTTTTTAAATGTGTGTATTCACATGTCGTGTCAATGGTTAGGTGTGATTTGATCGGCTCACCCCTACAGCTGCATGTGTTTGTCGTACTGTGCAACAATTACGGCATGTGTGTGGGTATGGGAATTGTAAAGTTATGGTATGTGTGTGTGTATGGGTATTATAATGTTGTGATATATATGTGTGTGTGTATGGGTATTATAATGTTGTGATATGTGTGTGTGTGTGTGTATAGGAATTGTAAAACTGTGGTATGTGTGTGTGTATGGGTATTATAAAGCTATGGTATGTGTGTGTGTATGGGAATTTTAAAGTTGTGGTATGTGTGTGTGTGGGTATCATTTGAATAAATTCTCTCCCGGGCACACGCAACTTCAACCATAAGCTTCACCGACTCAAAAGGATGTACGCTTGCATATGCGTATAGAAGGTACACTTACATATGCGTATATAAGGTACGCTTACATATGCGTATATAAGGTACGCTTATATATGCGTATATAAGGTACGCTTACATATGCGTATAGAAGGTACGCTTACATATGCGTATAGAAGGTACGCTTACATATGCGTATATGTGAAATATTATGCCACGTGGCAGTATGTGCTCACACACGGCCTCCCAAACGCACACTTCACTTCAGAGGAGCCAGCCAATCGTTTGACGGCAGCATAGTCATTCTTCGCCAACGGCTGCCGTTGGCCAGAGATTTCTGTTTGTATGTGCTGTTGAATCAGGAGAGGCTGGTGTGGTACGCCAACACAGATCCAGCAGCGTACAAGGACCTTAACAAGACACTGGATACGGAATTCAAGGGTAGGTGGGGGACACGCACTTGTGACACGGCACACACACACATCAAGCACATACATACACACACACAACAAGCACGCGTTTCACGACACACGCACACATCAAGCACGTGTGACACGACACAAACACACACAACAAGCACACGTTACATGACACACACACACATCAAGCACGTGTGACACGACAAACTCACACACAACAAGCACACGTTACACGAAACACACACACATCAAGCACGTGTGACACGGCACACTCACACACAACAAGCACGCGTTACACGACACACACACATACAACAAACACACGTTACACGACACACACACACACAACAAGCACGCGTTACACGACACATTCACCCACAACAAGCACACGACACACACACACATCAAGCACGCGTTACACGACACATTCACCCACAACAAGCACACGACACACACACATCAAGCACGCGATACACGACACACTCACCCACAACAAGCACGCGTTACACTACACACACACAGACACAAGACGTGTGACACGGAACAAACACTCACACAACAAGCACACTTTACACGACACATACACACACAACAAGCACGTGTGACACGACACACACACACACATCAGGCACGTGTGACACGGCACAGTCATACACAACAAGCACGCGTTACACGGCACATACACACACACACATCAAGCACGTGTGACACGACAAACTCTCACACAACAAGCACACTTTACACGACACACTCACACACAACAAGCACGCGTTACACGACACACACTCACATCAAGCACATGTGACACAACACACTCACACACATCAAGCACGCGTTACACGACACACACACACACATCAAGCACGTGTGACACGACAAATTCACACACAACAAGCACACTTTACACGACACATACACACATGAAGCACGTGTGACACGGCACACTCACAAACAACAAGCACGCGTTACACGACACACACTCACATCAAGCACATGTGACACAACACACTCACACACATCAAGCACGCGTTACACGACACACACACACACATCAAGCACGTGTGACACGACAAACTCACACACAACAAGCACACTTTACACGACACATACACACATGAAGCACGTGTGACACGGCACACTCACATACAACAAGCACGCGTTACACCACGCACACTCACATCAAGCACGTGTGACACGACACACTCACACACAACAAGCACGCGTTACACGACACTCACACACATTAAGCACGTGTGACACGGCGCACTCATACACAACAAGCACGCGTTACACGACACGCACACATCAATCACGTGTGACACGACACACACACACACAACAAGCACTTGTCATACGGCACACACACACACACGCACCGATGGATAGACTGAAAGCCTACATAAATAGGAAACCACTTGTATTGAAGTCAAGGGTGTGGGGGGTTCAGGCCTGAGATATACAATCCTTCGAAAGCACAGCATTAACGAGTTACGTCTATATGAACACACTCAGTCAGACCTCAAGGCAAAGTTCAAGAGGATATTTATTTTTTATGTTTGGCCCTCCTCATGCGCTGCAGATATCCTGGAGGTGAGCGATAACCTTCTCAATGCAGATGCCAGCCCAGTCCCCAACTCTACGCCCGGCCAAAGGTATGCGCTGGCGATACAAGTGCGTTGCAAAACACTCTGTGGTGTCTCAGACCACTCACTAACCTCTATGTATGTGTGCACTCACTATCATCTATGTATGTGTGCACTCGCTAACATCTATGTCTTTGTGCACTCACTATCATCTATGTATGTGTGCACTCACTAACATCTATGTATTTGTGCACTCACTAACATCTATGTATGTCTGCACTCAATTTAACGGCACTTTTGGAGCTGTTTACAGACGCTTTCTCAGTGCATATCCATTGCAACTGCGACAAACTATACGCTTGATAGTTTTAATATCAGTAGTATCATAGCTATTGGGAGCCTTCGCATACACATACATTCACATCTATTCTTAAGACGGTTTGATACGATGACAGATTCGCTTTCACTCGCATTATTCTATTTGTACTCTCGAGCGCTTTTTTGTAGATTATACGTGTTTGGTATATTAGTAACTAATACTTGTTAACTGTATGATACCTTATCTCTATCTTACCATGATCTAATATTAAGTGCTTGATATTCCGTTACTATCTTACTCTGATTACATGTTATTGTTCATGACCACAGGAGGGCTTCAAGCATGTCGCCCTCAGCGCGCAAGCAGTCTGTGTTCCGCCGTGTGAGTAGACCTGTTTCAGCACTTCTCAGCAGTCCCAGCAGTACGTAGTCCATTCGATTGTGGTCTCGTTAATGAGTGTGTGTTATCAGCTGTTTCAGCAGTCCCAGCAGTACGTAGTCTATTCGATTGTGGTCTCGTTAATGTTTTGTTATCAGCCTGTTTCAGCAGTACGTAGTCCATTCGATTGTGGTCTCTTTAAAGTGTGTGTGTTATCAGCTGTTTCAGCACTTCTCAGCAGTACGTAGTCCATTCGATTGTGGTCTCATTAATGTTTGTGTTATCAGCTGTTTCAGTACTTCTCAGCAGTCCCAGCAGTACGTAGTCCATTCGATTGTGGTCTCGTTAATGAGTGTGTGTTATCAGCTGTTTCAGCAGTCCCAGCAGTACGTAGTCCATTCGATTGTGGTCTCGTCAATGTTTGTGTGTTATAAGCTTTCCATTCGATTGTGGTCAAGTGTGTGTGTTATCAGCTGTTTCAGTACTTCTCAGCAGTACGTAGTCCATTTGATTGTGGTCTCATTAATGTTTGTGTTATCAGCTGTTTCAGTACTTCTCAGCAGTCCCAGCAGTATGTAGTCCATTCGATTGTGGTCTCGTTAATGAGTGTGTGTTATCAGCTGTTTCAGTACTTCTCAGCAGTACGTAGTCCATTCGATTGTGGTCTCGTCAATGTTTGTGTGTTATAAGCTTTTCAGCAGTCCCAGCAGTACGTAGTCCATTCGATTGTGGTCAAATGTGTGTGTTATCAGCTGTTTCAGCACTTCTCAGCAGTACGTAGTCCATTTGATTGTGGTCTCATTAATGTTTGTGTTATCAGCTGTTTCAGTACTTCTCAGCAGTCCCAGCAGTACGTAGTCTATTCGATTGTGGCCCCGTTAATGTTTGTGTGCTGACAGCTGTTCAGCACTTCTCAGCAGTCCCAGCAGTACGTAACCCATTCGATTGTGGTCTCGTTAATGTTTGTGTGTTATCAGCTGTTTCAGCACTTCTCAGCAGTCCCAGGAATAATGCTGCCTGTGTGTGTACTATTCCTGATCTGGCTGTGTGTATACATACCTACATTCTTATACTATTGCGATTCATTGTGGATTCGGCATGCACTCGCGGAGGCACATCTCTCCCAGATACGATGTTTGTTTGTGGCTGTCCATGCAATTGTGAGCTTGTACTCGTCAGCTTGTGTTACCTCCTTGCACTTACGATGCATTACTGAACCCAACGCGTCATGCATGTGATGAATCTCATTTGGCTTAAACCGAAACCCCATTTATACAGCTGCAATCGTATGTGCATTTGCAGTCCACGTCATGATTAAACCCGTGCTCAATCGTGTCCATATAACTGACTCCACAATTTAGGGCCAAACACTGCGCAACAGTCAGAGAGTCACTTCTGGCATGCGCTGGTGAATGACAGACCGCGCCCGGACGCCAATCCTTAACCCTAATAATAAAAAGAAGTACTATCTCACCGAACTAGTAACTGAGGGTTTTGTGCGAAGTTTATTGGGGTAGCATCTATACTGATATTCTGTGTTAAGTTCGACATATGATGTGAATGGTTTGCTAATTTGGAGAGTTATAAACTGTGCGAGCGTATAGTGCATTCGCATCAGACCGCTCGCTACAAGACGCAGCGTAGGATGGGGCATACGTGCGTCTGATGTTGTGTGCAACCGGTTTTACATAAAGTTGGAGGGTGCTTCGTGTAGTTTCATCAGCATTGCATAGAATTGCTATATCAGATACACGTACAGACAAATAATCGCGTGAAAGCTCTTAACTATATTGCCGGCATATTGTGTGTTTTGCAATGAACCCTGCCGCCTCCCATGTAGTGCGAGTGGAGAGACCATAACCACCGAGCGAGTCTCTGAAAACCCCTTCGAGAAATCATTTTGCTTCCACATCTTTCGTCTGCAAAGGGACATTCAACACTTCACCGTCAATCACATCCGCGGACAGCTCGCCGTACGACTACCCTATAACAACGTTATTGATGACAAGTTAGTTTGTATAGCTTCGAGTATGCAGTCGGGGCAGGAATTGGGAGGGTGTGAGTCTATACACCTACCGCAGAACATGGGTGTGCACCTCTCGCCACAATTCAGCGCAGATTTCTCACTTATGGTCGATAGAATGGTGAAGAGTGATAGGGAAGACCTACGAGTTACGATCAGAGATATTCCGCTCTTAGCTACTTACTTTCCTATGGCATCCTTAGCAGCCTTCAAACTCTTAAGTAGTAGTGGCGCAGTGGTGTTGTTGCAGTAGTTCGTTTACTTCTGCCAATCTTGTACTCTAAAGCGTGCGTGCAACCTCGTCGACATGTTCGTTAGCATTTCTTGCTTAGAATAGTCCAGCTGCTAGGGATTACGCTGCTAAGTGAGACAAGGCTAACTCCCTGCACAGGCGTCCAGCTGCTAAGGATTACGCTGCTAAGTGAGACAAGGCTAACTCCCTGCACAGGCCAGACTCAATCGATGCTATCCCTAGGTTTCATAAAGAAATCACCCGACACAATGGCGGATCTATACTTTCTAATCTTTGCAATTTGTAATCCTGGGCAGTAGTGCGGTATCAAAATTTATATCTGCTCTAGGTTGTATTTGCGCTTGAATTCTTTTTTACTAGCAGCATTGCCATCGACCAGAGCTTATTAGCGTGTAAAAGATTGCCATTCTGTGCATTGAGAAACGCTGATCAACTCTCCCCTTCGTAGTGGCTACCAACTTCTGTCACCAAATTCGCAGTCACCGCCTTCACAAACCTTCCTAGTTTGTATGTTGGTAGGCTGGATCTGACTGGGTTCGGCCTATGCTGTGTGAAACTTGTTGGGTAGAAACTACCAGGGGTATGAGTAGAACATTGGTGTTTGTATCGGGGCAGACCCAGTCAGCTGACAAAATCTCCGATAGAGTCAGTTGACTGTGTAGTATATAACACGCAGGGGAGTGCATGAGTGAGTCAAACCCGTTTTCGTATTCGAACTGTGTGGAGACTATCCGTGCGTTGCTGCCAGGTGAGTCGACCACAATCTCAACAACAAAAACCTGAGAAAATCTCAGGAGTGACATCTCATCAACATCTCTCGTTTTAGGGTTTAGGGTTTTAGGCCACTAGGGAATTTGAGGTTTATACTTGATATATTTGTTCAGTGAAACCTTGGCCCTCTTGATGGCAGGCCGCCTGACTCGAAATTTTTTACTATTTTTAGAACACAAAATACCGCTTAATTATTGATTGGCTGCGAAATTTATTATCAAATACTACTATAAAACATATACAAACACGTACACACAAAGCAGCTAAGCGACTTGAAACACGTACAGCGCACTTGTTTGGCCTGGTACGGGGACGAGTGTTGCTGTGATTCCTTGACCTGCTGCGGAACCGCTTCCTTGACCCTCAGAATTGCTTTCTCTATCGTTTGTTGCCTTTAAAAGTGCAAGCAGTAAGTTTCGGCGCACTTGTACTCTCGAGTTCTTGTCATAATTCACACCTCGGCGATCTAACTCAGCGTTTACAAGTAGGGATGAACCGTCCATCACCCAAGCATACTCACTCAAGCTCCTAGCTAAGACAATCTTATCGCGCATATTGGCAGCATTAGCTCACGGACCAGAGAACTTCAAATTGTAGCGTTTCAGCTCGATTACAAGTTCTTCATAATTCATAGTTGACACATTGCGCCATTGTTCAAAAGTC
The DNA here is from genome assembly GCF_001186125.1 of Sphaeroforma arctica JP610. Lineage (NCBI taxonomy): Eukaryota > Ichthyosporea > Ichthyophonida > Sphaeroforma > Sphaeroforma arctica. The sequence goes on from NW_014040507.1 coordinate 22,019, forward strand.
TCGTCCGGCCCTCCAGTAACCGCCACTTGTAAGTTCTGTATGTTCTTTTCTCGGGCGGTTTTCATCTTTGATCTCTTCATTGAAGTCTTGTTTTTATACTGTGTATTTAACATCACCACCATATTGTTCGCAGCTATGTTAATAATCGTAGCAAGTATTGGTTTGTAAAACGTCATTTCTCGATTACGTCCACACTCAGTGCACTCTGTTAATAGTGAAGCGCATGTGTTATGTGTACGTACACGTGCATTGACAATTGCTTGAAGAGTGCTCACACTTACCTTTGCATTGTATATATCCTCGAAAAGTTTGTCACGTACACACCTTTTGCAGACAGATAGAACGTCTCAATAACAGAAAGTGCATCTGTGTATAGTCCGGAATCATAGGTGATATTGCATTTGTGAGTGCTAATACGTGTTCTGTTGTAGTTTGATGGTCTTCTCTATGAGAAAGGTCAAATACGTCTCTAACCTGTGTTCGGTCACAACTCCCATCTCTTGTTGATGCAGCTTGGTAAACCTTGTGCACGACTCGCTTTCTTTCGTGTTCTTCAAAGGCTGTAACGTCAACATCCGGCTCGTCCCTACAATATTACAACCAGTATCATAGCGCAATAGTATTTGTCAGTAATATGTGAGTTTGTTTTGTTTAGTAATTTGTAAAAGTATTGTTGTATAATTAATTATTGTAAAGAACTTACAATACATAGCAAAGCATCATATTCATTGCTACTTCATCATATCATACCCATTGCCACTTCGGGCTGCGCCGAAGTGGAGTTCGATGCGGTCGTTACAAGCCTCTTTGGGAATTGCATAGTCGAAATTAAGATCAAACAGTTGATACCGAATCATTTCGCCAAGTGCTTCGCATGTGTGGATAGCTGTCATAAATATGTCTTCTGTTAGGCCGTGGTGTTCGCTTAAGAGTCTTTCTTTTCGACTTTCCTGCATCTGCAACAACTCTCGCCCTTGTCTCAGTCCGCCATGAACGCAGCCAGATAGGAAAAATGTTAGTTAACACGGTAAGTCTTTGTATACATCTTCGACTGTCTTCTTTAGTGTATGGATAGCTCATTGGGTCCCTTTTTCTCTTGCCTTTTGTTGTGCTTTTAATATTTAGAGGCTTCCAGAAAAGCTCTCTAAACGCACAATTAAGATTATTGAGTACCGGCTGTAGGCGATATATCGTAGTATACGTTTCGGAATACGTTCTTCACCGGACACTCGCAATGTATACCAATTGTAACAGATGCTCCGTCTCCTCTATCTATGGCTAGGGCCGCTTGTAGCTCTTTGGAGAATGTCTACGAATTAAATGAAGGTGTGAAATCGATCAATATATAAATGTAGTAATATATTTCTTAAAATCAAAATTATGTATAAGAAGTTAATCATACACAATGGTACACTTACTTGTACTACTGGCAGAGATTTCTGTTTGTCGAATGAAAACGGATATGCTGTTTTTTATGACACTCTGCATGTTTTGTATGGTACATTCTTTTCTTGTATGTCGTATAGTTTTTCGATGTCTTTAAATTTGGCGATTCCAGCTGTCAACATCTAACATAGCCGGATAGTGCAATTCCTTCTTGTATGCCAAACGCCAACAATTACGGAAATTCTTATATTTATACACATAACAGAATGCTAGGTATGTGCGAACCTGTCTATTTGGTATATATTTAAATTTGGCGATTCGTTCATCGTAGTGTTTTTGACTCCATGCTACCATTTCTTCCTCGGTAGCTGTATCCACATCAGTGCTGTATTTCATACTCAATCTAGTGAATGTACTTCTACTAGTAGCATGTGCGTCAGTCATGTGTCGAACTGGGGAACAGAAGCGATGGTACACCTTTTTCTTTCAATTGCCTTTTCGGATATGGATTCATCCCTCTTTTACGGTTCGCATGTTTTTGAAAGTCTTTATCCGTCAGGGGATAGAAGTCTTCGTCTGGGAAATGTTTGCTACATTAATATCTAGGTACACATTTGACGTTACCTTTGGCAGATACTGTTATAAAATAGTAATTTGGGCCAAAGCACTGGATAAGCATGATTTCACTGGTAAAACAGTGAGCCTTCCGACTCATCTGGATGTGGAAATTGATAGGTGTGAGTATGATCTCTAGCGGTACCGGACTGGCATCCATCCACGACGCAACTAACTATCACAGAAAGGTAACTAGCGACGGAACACTACGTGCAAACACACCCCATACTACGTTAGATACGTTAAATAATGTGTGTTTGAACATTGATGTGTGTGTGTACGAATTTGCGAAATTGAGCCAGTAGCGACCATTTATTTTAGAAATATATATTTCTAATGGAAAATTTATTTTTAGAATTGCGGAAAACTTGCCAAGCAAATTTTAAGCGGTATGGGCATATACCCAAATGTACCAAGCAAAAGAGTCAGCGGCCTGTCATTCGGACGTTAGTTCGATCCCCTGTATTTTGTTAATTTTAAGTCTTCTTCTCTTTCTAGAGGGTCATGGTGAAACTTATACTATGAAGTATCCGTTTTCCAAGCGGACTTTATTTTGGTACAATTTGTTCCAAAATACGTTCGCTGTATATACCCTTGTGTTCGGTACTACATTTGTCACTGTAGGGGGAACAGACACAATTGTCCCGGTGTGCCCACTTACACTGTCCTCTGGTTGTCTGGCGAATAAATAGAGAAGCAAACGCCAAAGACCGGAAAACTCAGATAGAAGAATAAAAAGAAAATTATGTGGATGGGGAAATTGAGAAACGATAATCCCATTGGACATGGATGAGGTGCGTGGGAATAGTTTATGGGCTTTCCAGCCGCCCAGGCTTCAGCCCTCAGCCCTCAGTCCTCAGTCAGTGCTCAGCAGCTCAGGCCAAGGCCTCAGAGGCCCGCTCAGGCCTCAGGGTTATTAGGACTCGGGGCTCACTCAAGGTCTCAGAGACTGACTCACAGCCACAGGCCCACAGCCCACAGGCCAAAGCCCACAGGACTCAGGCCTCAGGGCCTCAGGCCAAATTTCCACTTTTGCACGTAGTGCCGGAGTCATAGAACTCGAAAAAAGGCATCTGATTGTCATTCTGGTATCACAATCATTTTTTTTTATTCCTGTTCCTTTTCTATTTTTTGTACAAATGTTTTTAAAATAAATACAAACTTTTACAAAAGACGGAGTCATAAAAGTCTCAGCCTCCACGCGAGTCCACTCTCCAGTCTCCAGTCAAGTCTCAACCAGAGAGTGACTATCTCTCTCTCTCTCTAGTCTGAAGTCCTCACAGAGTCACACAACTCACTTAGGCGCCCGAGGGCCGAGGGCGGCCCGAAATTTTATTAAAAACTAAAAACCAAATGATACATTAATACATATTTATCATGTACCTCTGGTACTCTGGACTCTGGACTCTGGATCGAGTCACCAACTCTCCACTTATTTATCTTTTATCTGATTCCTCTAAAATTTACATCGAATCAACAATGCCACGGCACCGCCATGCCGTGAATCCTCTCATAAAATTATAGAGTGACAACTAGCAAAACAGTGAAAACACAAACAAAGAATAAGCGATGTGATCTCGCTCAACACAAATGTCTATTTGTGTTCACTGTTTAATTTTAGGTACTACCCGTTCCGCTTCCTGTTGAAACTATCGAATTTAGTACACTTTTGAAATATTTGATTTGTGAAGGACAACCCCTATCATGAGTCACATCACCTCATAGTTCATACTATGTGCGTGTTGTATAGTACCTATCCGCGACTAGTCAAGTGTTGAAGTACGGTGACATTTACATACTGTGTGCACGTAGTCGACATACATTACAAGGCACCAATCTGGCGATATGCTAACTAGGAAATTTCAGTTTTTCAATAAGAATTAAATTCAAATTATTTCCATATCACCACTACGCTGCTAAGCAATGAAGACAATCCGGAAGCGGAAGTCGCCGTACAGCTTGTCTGTTTGGAATTATGCCACTTCAAAATCAAATCAAGTAGCTTGCCAGTACCTTTTAGTGTTGAAAATGAACTATTTACGTGGTTGTCTGGTGCATACTCTACTAAATGTAAAACCTGCGTTGATATTCTGTAGACCAGCTATGTACGCGGACAACTATACCGTTGATTCCGACTGAGACTTCCATTCAAAATATTATTGGGTGATCTAGCCCGGTAATTTCAGTAAACAGCAACTGATCACATACGTGGTACATTTCATCAGCGTCTTGTACCAATAAAAATGTGCATTAATGTCTATTTTTTTTCTACCAATTTATATAGTGTTTTCCCTACATTTGAAGGTTTATAGTCCTGTTTCTGTTGAAATTCGCGAAATTCGTTCGCGTGTATAATTGTCGCTGTCCGCCTTTTTTTTTTAAACACTGTCATTATACCTTCTTGTTCAATTTTAAGAAGGCTATGACTGTGTGATTCTAAAAAATGAACGTAGATTCCCATCTACTAATTCCTGAGGGATGTTTCGAGAAAAGGTTGAAATATATACAGTTATACACTACGAATCATAATTGTATTAGTCGTATTTCTTTTTTAGTCTACAGCTAATATGCATCGTCGTAACCAACTATTGATTGGCAGACTTTTAAGGCATTTGCGCGAAACTCCTAATCGAGTGTTGCCATTATTATTATTGTTGTTAGTTTTTAAGGGATCTTGAAGTTGCCAGTGTGCATTCTATAAGTTTTATATTTATAAATAACGTAGTTTTGAATTTGCGCGCTGTTGACCTCGATTCGTAAGAGCTGCATATTGGCGTGGTGACATCTATTTATCTCGAGATGTTGTTGGCTTGTTGTTTTGCATCTTGAATTCATTTGCTGTCAAAATTGTTGTTATTATTTGCTGTCATGAAAAGCGACAATTTAACTGTCATTCGAATGCCCCAGGGAATCGTAAACTTTGCATAAAGTCTCATGTACAATTGTACATAGTTTCCGATATGATGAGTTGATGAGATGACCCAATTTTATTTTATTTTTTATATTTTTATAAAAAAAGTGCATATTTGCAGTCGCCTGTCATCAAAATCAATACATATTTAAAAATGCCCCAGAGAGAATCGATTCGAAGCAATGTTTGCAGAAACTGATAACTCGGAATATTTATAAAAATCTGTTTACATAAATACAATACAGTATTATACACAAATACGTAAATAAATATGATGATATGACCTTATTTATATTTTTATTGTTTTCATAGTTTGCCTTGTTTTTTTATTAAATAAAAAGGGTTTTGCTTTTTATGAATATCTTTATACGGCACTGGTGACAATAAAACTATTAACCAGTTCAGGCCCAGTTCCCTACCAGTCTCATACTTATACTTTTTCGAGTTTACTTTGCGTTTAAGATGTAAATAGCGTGATTTTAGCACATTTATTGCACTTCTTGTATTAGTTCTTTATCGGCCTCAGAGGAGAGGTCGACGTATGTTAGACACGAATAGTGTCAACTGTAAAACCATGGGCGAATCCGAAGCAATAGCTAAGACAGAGGACGCCTATATACATGTGTCTAACTGCTAACATATGTCAAGCCCTTAAGACCGACAAGGACCTAACATAAGTGCAACAAATGGGTTATATCCGCGCTACAATATATAACATTTAAGTCGAGCGCTTTCACCCGACAGCTAACAAACAAACCGGCAGATAACAAACACATCTCACAAGTGCTTAAAATCACGCTAATTACATTAATACACCTATATTTAAGCAAATTAAACTCAAAAAGGTACAAGTATGAGACTGGTAGGAAACTGGGCCTGAGGTGGTTAATAGTTTTATTGTTATTAGTGCCGTATAGACATTCTGTATAGACAATCCTTTTTTTATGAAAACGTATCTATTTTTACTTTGATTTGTTTTTGTTTTTGGAATCTTATCTTCGATCTTATGAATCGCGAATGCTTTTGATAAAAAATTGCTCTTCTTTAGAATTGATATATTGTTTGTTTATCTGAATTCTGAGAGACTCTGAGTTACTGAGTCATACTGATTACCGGGGAGTGATTCCAGCACTGTCACTCTGAGTCTGAAGACTTTGAGTCTCTGAGTGGCTGACCCCTTTTTTTTGTAACGGCGGCCTTTGTTTCCATGTTTTGGTGTCCCCAAATCGTCTTTCCCACCTGCAGTACAACATTGAGTATACCCATTAGTCCATTACCAGGGGGCCATGCCCACAGGCCACAGGCCCACAGCCTCCACAATTCCACAGAACCAACTCCCGACTCCCGACTCCCGACTGGGATCGGGTCCCAAGGACCCAAGCCCAAGTCCAAAACTCCAAACTCCAACCCGAGTTACCCAACTCACAAATCCGAAATCCCAACGACCGGCCCCAACTTTATAGAAAGTAAAGTTAAAGTATACAGCGTACCACGCGACAGGTACACAAACTGACGCGACTCGCGCGAGTGACAATTAGGGTATTGCCCAATGAAAGTAAAGTACGCAATTGGTCGCTTTTCGGATTCTAGGTTCTGTTTCTGACGATCTTCGCCAACGAAAATCTAGGCCAAATAGCGTATCATTTGATCAGTTTTGTCCAATGTGAGAAGGGCTTCAATATCATTGGCTAATTTTTTCGAACCACTGCGAGAACCTCATTGGATACTAAGTTACTTTTCCATGTGGGACTTTCTTTCCGCCGACATCTAAAAAATTATCGATCTTCGATTTTACTAAAAATACAATACAAAAAAGAAAACAAATATATGAGGGGGCGTCAGGCTATCAGTTCTATTTTAGTGTTCGTAACTGTATAGAGCTATAGGAGTATAAAGCTAAAGTTTTCGAGACGACAAATCCCAAACTCGATCTTCATTGCTATTTACAACTTCAAAATGGTTTCTATCTCCGCGCTTACTACTACAACTGAGTCTTCTGGTACGATGTTTACCCGTGTGGCGGATGTAATATCACACTGGATTGAAGAGGAGGTTGAATATCTTGCCGATGTGAAGGATGTCATCGTGCATGCTTTCGATGATATCGACCAGGAGGAATTCTCACCCCGTGGCGCTAACTTTGACATGTCGTTCGAAGAGAATTCTGAACTGGATGCCTAAATGTGACACGCGGCAGCTCCAATTCATTTGAGCTTTACAGAGTCATTTAGAATTTTGGAGCATTCAAAACCATATACAAAGGAGGAAGTGAGGCACGTCATTGATTCGGCATGCGAAAACCGTTGTATATAAGGAATCGAACATAAGAATAACAGCAAACGACAGTGCTCGAGCACTGCACAATCTGAAATCGAGGAGTTGAACCCAGGCATGTTTCTAAGATACTGTCGACTGCCAGGGGCTCACATTGGGGTTACTTTAACAAGAAGTATTTATTTTTTTGCCTCACTGTCCTCTAATAGACCATATTACATTCGGCGCTGGCGCTGGTGCTCCGCAATTTATCGATCGATACAGACAGAGAGTATATGGTCGCTACAGCGTAGACGATGAGGTCAATACTAAGGCTTTAGGGCTGAGCAGTGTTTCGATCTGGATCCGTTCTGTACAAAAACTTGTATGCCTATTATATAGTATATACGATGGTGACTGACCTACCCATCTCAATCAATAAACCAAGTACCACTTATTATTATTGTATTGTGAACATAATTATTGTAATGTGTACGACGTCGAGCTATTACCTAGATTTGAATTCCAACAACGGGTTTTAAAGGGTTTTTGGTTGTTATACGTATATCTTTACTCGATTGTTGATCAGATAAATGTACGTGCGAAATTCTGCCGTAATGCAAGTCGCGATCAAAAAGCATCATCGAACTAGAATCCCACTAGAAAATTATATTATATGAGCGACTCGATAAGAAATTCAGATATTAATCTATCGTATGCACATTACACATAATCTGTATCATCGTATGCACATTACACATAATCTGTCGGCTGGCGAGTACATTGAAGAACCCCGAGACTATGTTCTAAATACAAATACAACTGCGTCCTTTTGCTGCTTTTCTACTTTGGTTTACTAGCATTATAGTCGTGGATTTTTCCAAGAGGTTGATAGAGAATGCTGTTTGGGGCTTTGGGCATTGTATCTGCCCCAAATAGTTTGATTTAGTCACTGCTATTTACACGGTTCCAACTTCCTGTGATATCCTATTTGGCACAACGTTTATACTCATTAGAGAGTATCGACAGTTTGAATAATGAGTTGACTATGAACCCGGACTACCACTATTCAATTATTACCTGGGACGATTTACTCGTGGTCAGGTACACCGGCCAACCCAGTACCTGGCTGTGAAAATGCGCGACTTGTATGCTGAACTGACCTCTGGATAGGCCTTCTAATCCTGACTTTCCCTTTTGGGAGAGAGACACTCAGTTACTTCACACTACTAGAGACTCGCTACCAAGTAGACGTCAGCATTATTGTCGTTTCGCACACTCAAACAGCGTAAATAAAATTAAACGTGTGTACATACTTAGTGAAGCTTATCCGATAAAAAGACGGTATCACATCTCACCACCATCGATGCCGCCAAAATATACTAATACTCGATATGGGATTAAAAAACTGGAGCATTGTGAATGCACTGTTGTGCCATTCGCACTGATGACCTATGTATTTATGTAAATAAATATATGTTTCAAATATTGTGAATAAAATAATTAAAAGTTGCACATAGGCCACAGAAGCCACTCACGGACAGGAGTTACAGTGGTCACTTCCCCACCGTTGTATAATAACTGCTACAAAAAAACGTATTCATCCTTATTCTAGTAGTCTCGAGGGTCGTGCAGACAGCAGACCACATTCAGAACGAAGAAACCAAAATGTCGAACGCATACTTGAACGCATACATGCTGGTAACTGGTGGCAGCCGAGGAATAGGGGCGGCTCTGTGTCATCACTTCTCTGCCCTGGGAATGACTGTCATTGCCACTGGCAGAAGCAAGCGGTCCTTGTTGGACATGCGCAGCAAAGCGAGAAAGCCTGAGAACATAGTTGTGTGTGCGGAGAACTGTGCGACGGACGAGGGACGACATCAGATAGCTGAGTTTATGCACGAGCAGTGCGCTGGGAAACTACAGTACCTGATTCACAATGCGGGTATGTAGAGGTTTGTTCGAACGAGGCGGTCTGTGGGGACAAATGATTGTGTATCTGGATGTAGTCTGGCTGTAGTTGAGTTGCTATTGTGACATTCTGACAGCTATACCTTGGACTCGGTGATTGCAATGGACTGCAAGCAATTGAATTGGGATCCTGCATCCCATACCAGTTTTTAGTTTACAACATAGCATTGAAATAATGATGTAGTGTTCCAAGTGTGTAATGGCAAGAATCTACGTATACTTGAAGACAATCATGATTCATATTAAGCTAGCATTGGAGTGGCATACAGTGGGGAAACTGATTCTCCATATCGATATAGTAATGTATGTAGTCGTCACGATATGTTTCGTCAGTGTTAGCTGAAGTATCTTGGTGGCTGTACCGTTGTATGATTATTGACAGTGTGTCACTGTTTATAAAGTACACTTTGGCGTTGCAGACCCTTTCTCTGCTATCTATCCAATTGCCTCAATCGAATATGTGTCTGTAAGATGAGTCGCCTCCTTTGGATGAGTACAATCCGGGAGGCCTTTATTTGTGGCTTTGTACTCAAACCTCATACCGATGTTGATATGCATGTATCCATGCATGTCTTTCAGTAAGCACGTGATCACAACTCAACCATTTAAGCCAGCCTACCTATCCAGAATATGCGCAATTGCTTCGTTCTATCACATCTGTATTTCAATCAAGAACGCGCATGTTCTGACATGGTTCGTACGTGTGCTTAACAGCAGGGCACTACGTTTGTATTTACCCTCAGTGGTATATATATTTCAAACCACCACTGCTGAAACGTAGTCAAAATGTCTATTAACATATTCATGATAGGCTGTACAGTTTGCAATCGCTTCTTCAGGCGCTATCGTGACCAGTGAAGAATGCATGAGTCATCGTGACCAGTGGAGTATGCATGAGTTGTGCCGTGGCATTTGGTGGTTGTGGTGCTCGTGGTGTATATGCTTTCGTTGCCAGTCGAGTGACACAAGCAAGTGTCGTGTGGGGGCGATTGCAGGTCTTGTCTTACCATAACCATAATAACTTTACAAGTGATGCCCGGGACTATTTAGTATTCCATTGGAAATCAGTTACACGTAGTATGTACATCTATTTCTACCTCAAATCCCCTCCCCTCTCTCTCTCGCTTTTATAGTCGACTATAACCGATTGACTAGCATGATTCGTTCAATCATGCTCGTTGCAACAATTGCAGTGATATATCGTATGCGTGTAGTGTCGATTGGCTTGGGGTTGGGACGTAGACGTGTGTGCACACTTCGCTATTCATCAAAGGAGAGAAGGCAAGCACAGCGTTAAGACTATCTAAAGCTAAAGCATTAAGGCTACCTATTGCGACAAGTTCTAGTTACGGATTGTTGCAAATCTGGTTGGCATCCATACACATAGGTGGGTGGCGGGGGGGGGGGGGGATCTGACCATTGTATATTATAGGAGTATAGCAGAACCAGTAATGTTATTTTACCAATCGTCTGCAGGGGTTCTTGGGACGGTGGACAGTGCAGAGAAGATCAAGTTAAATGAGTTCAGAGAGTCTATGGCTGTGAATGCGGAGGCGCCTTTCTTTTTGACCCAGGCGTTGCTGAAGGAGATGGTCCCTGGTGCAAGGTACAGGTTGGATGTTGGGCGATTCTATACATATATGGAAAGTGTGCCATGTGATACTTTCCATTATGTATATAATCGTATGTGATAAGCATATATGTGGCCGCGAGTTTCTCTTCGCTTATGTTCGCGTAAAACAACGATCCTCCGGTGAATTTGATAACTTACATTGAACGCGAGTGTTCGTCTGTAGTTTCCCTTGTGTCTAGCTTTCGTCCCAGTCACTCCTTTGTAGTGTTGTACTTCAACCTCATATTGTACCCATACCAAGCCTGCTGCCGTTGTTCACACACTGATCGCTGCATTCCTTTCTTTTGTGTGCTATCCAGGGTGTTGCATGTGTCAACCGGAGCCGCTCACGGGGGCTTCCACGGGTGGTCACTCTACTGCATTACAAAGGCCGCCATGCTTATGGTATACAAGTAGGTGCACCTGCACCTCTACACGGGTGGTCACTTTTGCACCCTGCAGTACTGTACTTGGCTGAAGGTGCACTTGCACCTCTAAACGGGTGGCCACTTTTGCACACTGCAGTACTGTACTTGACTGAAGGTGCGCATGCACCTCTACACGGGTGGTCACTTTTGCACCCTGCAGTACTGTACTTGGCTGAAGGTGCACCTGCACCTCTAAACGGGTGGTCACTTTTGCACCCTGCAGTACTGTACTTGGCTGAAGGTGCACC
>NW_014040507.1:35712-50061 GCF_001186125.1 Sphaeroforma arctica JP610
ATATATGTGTATATGTATACGTATACGTATATGTATAAATATATATGTATATATATTTATATATATATATTTATATATATATATTTATATATATATATTTATATATATATGTATATATATATATATTTATTTATTTATTTTCGTGTGTGGTATGTGCGGCTATCATATGTATGTGCACCTATATGCACTTGCTATGTACGCGTATGGGATGAATCTGAATTGTTGTATCCCATGCGCATGATTTGAACACTAAAATAGTCCTCTCAATGAATAGTCGAGATGAATATTTTATATCTTCATACGCATCCTATTGGAGAGCATTGCAATCGTTTTCGGCCAGATCCTTTCCAGGAAGGATCGAATGATTGTTCCGTGTACTAAAGCTGAATGGAGCGATGACCGCGTAGTGAAATCAATCACCAAGAAGAACAAGGGTGCATTGATTCTTTGTATCATATTACGTATTTAAGTTTGCTGAAGAAGTGATATCAAAATTGGGCCTACCATTGTGACTGTATGTATTCTTGTCAGTGTACTCACCGGCCGAGCGCGCACCTTGAATATTTTGGCATAAATTTCTAACGCAAAATATCTACCAATCACTCGCAGAGTTATGAGCAAGGAATTATTCGAGAAGAAGATATACGTAGGATCTTTCATGCCGGGTACAGTCGATACAGCGATGCAGGTAGTGTGTGGTGCTCTCATGCGTCTGTTTCTGACGCTTTTTTCTTCCCATCAATCATGCCAAGCCCCATGAATAGTGTCAAGCCGTTTCATATCCGTATTTGGCATTTGCACATCAAACATATTCGTCCCTGATCCTGTGTTTACCGAAATCGGCTACATGGTCCGAGCTTTAATTTTCTCACAACTAAGACGACTGATATTTTCACTCGATTTTCGTGGATTGTGTTCAATGCTTTGTGTGCTGCGTGTGTATGTCGTGTCGTGTCCCATTGTGTTTACCGGTGACCGCCCTATTGCAAAAAACCTCAAATAGATTTCTCCAAAGACCTGAATTCTGGGATCAACGATATGTTAGTGAGCAGCCTCTTAATCCAATTCGAGTGGTCTGTGACGATTACGTCGGAAGATCGCCTACGTTATATCAATTAATTTGTGTGAGATGGAAAAGTTAACCCGAAACCACAAATGATGGTTTTGTATATTTTCCTGTGTCTTCCAGACATGACTCCACCCTTCGCCATGGTCCAAATGTGGTTTTTACACATAACACACATACACCCACGATCACACATAACACACATGCACCCACGATCACACATAAAATCACAGAGCGATATCCGGACTACGGATTCGGAGGAGAATCCTCTGCGCGACATGTTCGTGTCGCTTCATGCTAACATGGCTAAGACGGATCCCAGCGAGACAGCTGAGAGCAAAGGCAAACCACCCCCAACCGACGCACTCGACTCACCGGAAAATGTGGCGCACTTCGTCAGTTTCCTTCTCTCTGGAATGGAGCCGGAAGAGTTTGTTAGCGCAGATCACGATATCAGGAACAGCCAGTTGTTCTCAAGGTGGCATTAGGTCTTTCTTGTAGCGGGACATTCACCGAATAATTGAATCAGCTGGCTTGATCCAGATTCATAAAAGTATTGAACTGTTGAGGATTCCAATAGGGGAGGTCGTTTTCTTACCCAATGGAATTGCGTCCGCTGTCTCGTATTGTATCAGTCTCCGCGCTGAAGTGCATCAACTGACTTTATTTGCTCATTGTGGTTAGCCGATTGGCTTTTGTTGTCCTAGACGTTTGAAGCCTATGCCTCCGAATATTAACGTTACGAGTAGGTAACCCTTGATGCTGTCACAACCGAGAAGTCTAAATCATGGCGCATCACAACAGCCACCAATGACTTATGTGGGTAAACCTGATCAAAACACGTGCGAAAGTTCAGCGATATCCGCGATTGCGCTTCCCAAATCGCGATATAGGCCATAGAGAAGTACAATCATTTGGAAGATGAGATGGATTCCGTTGCATGAATCAAAGTCAATATGCTGCTGAACGTCCACTGAATACCGAAGTGTGAGTATAGCGCATCGTAAAACACCCACTACTTATATTTGGTTGTGAGTGCTTACTAATAAAGATAGAAATATCCATATGCAAGTGTGTCCCTAATTTTTATGTCGTATTCTGCATCATACAATAGTACGTAGCGCTTTCCCGAACCATCGGTCACTCGTTGATCTAATTCGTATCTCCTTTTTTAAAGGCTAACTTTAAGGTACAATCAATCTAAATTTCAACCATCGTCGTCGTAGTAGTCTTTGGATAGATCTGAATCTTCGTCCGAATAGGTATCCGAATCTGTGTCTAGATATGTCACATTCTCCGACACGCCTTCTGAACTATCCTCGCTACCACTCACTTCGCCCTTTCCCCTGTCAGTAATCGTAACAGGTGTTGTTTGTGCTGCATTTGCGACAGTTGGCATCCCCTGCACAATTTCTTGATCCATTCCCCGTGTTGAATCATTCATGCACATATTCTCTCCTTCGTTTCGCCGCTCTTGTCGCTTTTCATCCACCGTGTGTCTCTCATTAGTAGACGCAGCAAGGTACGTACACGCTTTGCTCGTACTCACGGCAACCCCAGTAGTAGGTTGACCTGCACTCACTATCACACTGTCGTATTCATCGTCACTACTGCTTTGACTACTGGCCGTGTCCCACTCACTTTCGCTGTGGTCAGCGTCGTTTCTCTCCTTCGGCTCCTCAACAGCTTTAATCCTAATATGCACCACATCCCCAGGGCAGATATACCGTACGTGAGTCTCCTCCCCGGCAGGCACAAGCTTGGACATGTAGCTACATGTGTGACTGTGGTGATGCATGGCTACTGCTGCTGCCCTAGTTTGCTCCACTTTATCTTCGAAACACTCTGCGCACACCACGATATGGGGGTGGCGTGGCAAACGCACTTCCGAAATGAGGTTTAAGTACATGCCAAAAGTCAGCTGTAGCGTTAACGGAAGAGAGGGAGATATATGTCAGATAAGTTGTAAACAAGTCTAAATTTTGAACCACAAAAGTGCAAAAACAGTAATGTGATAAGAAGCAGTTACCAATAACCCTTTCGTTATATACAAAGCCGAAATAAACAATAGTGCATCTGCCAAACCCCCCCCCTCTCTCTCTCTTTCTCTCCACCAAGAAATGGAGTCAGATATCCAGTGGACGTTCCTGTATCTGCCTCATTCGTGAAAATGCGCAGAAAATAACGGCTCGAGCTTGCACACACTCTAATACATTGTCATGAGGCGAAACTTAAAAATCTACCTTCTTCTGCCGGCACAGTCCCAAGGCCTGCAGCGGCACTTTTGATCGCTCGCCAGTGCGCGGATCAACGCACACCAGCTGACATCTGACACACTCTTTTCGGACCGCCAGTGACGTCGTCTCCCGTGCGGGGAAAGACAGATGGGTCCACCTGTCTTCAACAAAGGGTTCGCTCTCAATGTCTGTCTTCACCACAAAATTGGGTCTGAACTGCAGCGCCTGAATGTCTACTGTGCGTGACGGTGTGTAGTCTGTTGCTGTACATGGCAATGCGGCTGTGGTGCTGAGCATCTGCGTCGCCACGCGGTCTATCTCGCGCACGCTATCCGCATTGACCACCAGGAATGGGGAGTCGTTCTTGCCGTCATTGCCCTGCGATGTCATGCCAATACCTTGTGATGCCGTGGTAGTTGTCCGCCCATTTCCGGATTTGCTGGCCTTGGCGCAACGCACCAGCATGCACGGCACGCCCAAGGTCTCCGTCAGCCACGCGTGCACATCATCACTCGTCTCCCTTACACCCAACACACGCCTGTTGCACACCCGCACAGTGGTCCCAGTAATGTGAGGGCAGTCTTGTGTGACTGTTTGTGTCTGTGGATGGGCATGCGTGGAGGTCTGCCCATTGATCCCATCCAGTCCGTCGAGTGGTATCGCAATCTCGCGCATGCCCGGTGCGTTCAGTCGGAGCGCTCGTGCACGTGGTGCGCAGTTGCCCTTCACAGTGACACCCTTGAAATCTGACACCACCTCAGCACCTACACTTGCATCTGTCTCGCCTGTCCCAGGCCCTGCCGTTGTCTCCTGCACAGCCAGGCCTATCCCCGCACTATCGTCCATACCGTCCTCCGATGTGTCATACAGGTCCAGCGTGGGCTTGATCAGACACATGCTGTCGTGCGTCTTCATGGTGAGTGGCTTGTTCGTCAGTGCATCCACCACCATCCACATGCGATCGAAGGCCAGTCCCTGTGCGGTCATGGCCCAGGTGCGTCCTTGTGGTACCACCATGGCACCACATGACTTAATCGGGTAGACGTACACATGTGTGAGCGTAGCCTCACACGTACCTAAGGGCGTGTCAGGATGTGTGCTGGCGAGTGGTGCGTGGGTTTCTGCGTTGCATTGCTCCGAAGGGCTTTGGGTCAGCATTTCCGCATCCCATGTTAAACTATCAGTCGCGTCGGCGGCAACGGTTGGTTGCTGTCCTGTTTCGCGAGAGACTTGCTGCTCATGTTGCGTTGTTTCCTTTCCCTGATCGTTTGTATTACATTCCTTTTCCTGCGTTTGAGTCTCGCGCACTTCCACACCATATATCTCCTCGGCAGTAGTTTCGCCCACTAAAACACTCTTACTTGGCAAACGTACGTCCGAGCGTTCCTCGACAAAGTACTTATACACGAACCCCAGAAAGCCTTTGACATCCTGTAGGGTGCTCATGTACCCACACGACACTCTCAGCGCTCCCGTCGGCCTTCCGTTGAGTATATCCATCCCATCCCCACACGTATGACCCGATCTATAATTGGACAGGACGTCTTGCAGGTCCAGCCCAAGAGAGTCGTGACACGCACCCGTGTTGCACAGACAGCCCGTACGCACGTGGATCTTCTCGAGAGCGGCCAATTGCGCCACGTGTGCATAACCAATTGCCGATCCATCAGCAGCCAACAGGTTCATCGTAACAACAGGACCTTGTCTACCAGTGCTTAGGCGTTTTTTTGGGCTTATTTGAGTAGCATGTGTTGATTGTTGTGTATCTATACGCGTTTCGGTGGTCAGCTCCCAGCGATCTGGAGATGTGTACAACAAACAAACCGGCGTTTGGGTGCGTGGGTGCCTGAGCTGCGACATTTGGTAATACAACCAGTGTGCGACAGTGTGCGTATGTCTGCTAATGACCCTCATGCCCCCCACTCTCTGGAGAGCATCCAATCCATTATTCAGTGCCAGGATACTCAGATACGAGACTGTACCATCCTCAAGAGCTGTAGCTAGATTGCTCGCAAACGCGCGTGTGCCTGAGGAGTTGTCAGATAAGGCCAATGTGCCTCCGCCGTAGTACTTCTTGTTAAGCCAACCCAATGGAGATTTCACATGCATGCTTTTCAGTGCGTTACCCGTTGCAGCGGGTGTATGCGGCCCAACTTGCGCGTTTGTGTGTTCTTTGACCCGTATGGGCTTGACTAATTTTTGAAGTGCATCGCCGTTATTCACGCTACTGACTTGCGGTGGTACATTACTCTGACCATCAGAAGCAGCCGCACACCCACACTCACAACCACCGCCGCTGTCTGTTAAGGCATCGTTGCGTATAATCAGAGCACCCAAGCCAGTGGGGTACCCAAACATTTTATAAAATGACACAGTAACAAAATCAGCTCTCACGGCAGTCAGGTCTAGTTCAGCGCACGAGACATACGCAGAAGTGTCCAACAGAACATGCCACTTAGTATCCACCGTTTCAGCCATACAATCACAAACAGGGGGCCGCGTGCCCTGTGGTGTGGTTGGTTTGGTGAGGTGTTGCCTGCGAGTGTCTAGTTTGCCGTTGAGGTCACCACTCTGCACACAGTCGACCCATTCGAGAGGATATCTCGTGCCTGAGAAGTTGCATTGTGCTGGGTACGCAAATAGACAGTGCCGCGTTCGCCTGCGTGAAGTACATGCTTTTGACGGTCTTTCATCGGTGCGTGTCATTGACTCTGTGGCTAACCTTTGCATCTCATTGGCTGTCAGTGTGGAGATGCGTGCGCCCGAATGTTCTGCCATCCCCCTCACGCCCACAACGGACGTGTGATTGCTGTTCAAGTACGTGAAACTGGCTGTATTGCCACAGCTAGTCTCTTTACGCTCTCCTAAGCATGACTTGCACTGTGCACCCTCCCATGGAAATGAGTTTGCGAGTATGCTCATACCCCCTGTCGCACCGCTGGTGAACACAAGTGTGTGTGTGCTCGATGTGGTGTTGAAAAAGCGCAGGACTCGCTCACGCACGCGCTCGATCGCTTCTGTTGTACGCACACTGCTTGGATTCTGCAAACACGCGGTGGAGCGAAGTAACCATCAGCAAAGAAGGCAACTCGATGCAAAAGTCCCCTTCATTTTAGAGACCACTTGACCATGTCCTTGCCCTCAGGCCAGAAATTTGTGTGAATGTTTGTGTGTGATCAAAGTATAGATGCAAGCGTTTGTGTGCTTGATTTCTCAGACTTTGCTCCCCTTACACATCGGACTTAAGTAATTCTCAACTATAAAAAAATGTACATCCAACAGAATAGGCTATGTGGATTTTCACCACATATGTGGATGTCCTTTCGCTTTGCAAACAAGACTATGCAGAAAATTGCATCCAGCGGTTGCGGTCACATTTAAAAACCCATTCAACACTTCAAAACTAACATTCAGATGAGAAATGAATCTTCTAACTACATAAAAGAAGTACACGCAGACAGAACGTAGTGTGTGCTTAGCTTGCAAAGGAACGTTAAGGCTCGTTTGTTGCAGCAAGTGCAAAGCTGTTGTGCCATTGAACAAAGGCACATATCACAAAAGACAGCGATCGATTGCGGTTTGCATCTGCGGACCACTCAAGAATCTACCAATACTATACAAATAAGAAATAATCTACCACTTACTGTACAGATCAGATTAGAAATGAAGTTCCAATAGTGATAAAGAAAACGCACACACACAGAAATGAGGCAGGTGCAACGCTGATGCGTCTCTGGCGGTGCAATAAGCCTTGCAATACTTACCTGGCTGTGTGGGTTGGAGTAGAGTGTGTGCTGAATATCGTTCATGTGCGCGTCCAGCTGAGTCTTTGATGCCAGTGTGGACCCAGCGTGATCAAGGAACGTTGTGTCTGCACCACAGTAATGCAAACACTTTGCGTAGTCAGCTTTCCGATTGTTCACAAGCGATTTAAAATGTATACCTTGGTATTGCTCAGAATAAAACTGGGCTGACAATCAATTGCAATAAAAAAATCGCAATAATAGATCAAAAACCCTACGAATATATGCAAAATATTGCATTCATACACCGTCCAAATTATCAATTCACACGAGGAAGACGACAATCAGAACCTTATACATCGTAATCAACTCCGGGCGATCGGACAATCACAACGTGCAGTCCAATGACTGAAGGGTGACACTTTCTCTGACGAGATACACGTATATATATATATATATATATATATATATATATATATATATGTATAGTATATATATATATATATATATGCAAAATATATGGATACACATACATATATATATATATAAGTATGTATGTATGTATGTATATATGTATGTAAGTATGTATATATGTATGTATGTATATATATATGTGTGTGTGCGTGTGTGTGTGTGTGTGTGTGTACATATGTATATATGTATGTATATGTATATGTATATGTACATATATATACATATTGATATATCTATATATATATATATAGTGTGTGTGTGTGTGTGTGTGTGTGCGTGTGTATGTGTGTATGTGTGCGTGTGTGTGTGTATGTGTGCGTGTGTGTGTGTATGTATATGTATATGCATATATATATATATATATATGTGTGTGTGTGTGTGTGTGTGTGTGTGTGTGTGTGTGTGTGTGTGTGTATACATATGCATATGTATATGTATATTATATATATATATATATATGTATGTATATAATATTTATATATATATATATATATATATATATATATATATATATATATATATATATATATAACTACAAAGCGAAGAACTATGCAATCTGGTAAATATTTGGATAGGATCTATACATTGTCGTAAAGATCTCGAACCAATCCAAACCCAGTGATCTATCTCAAGTGATGTGTATGCTGCCTCATATCACATTGAACCCCGTCAAGAAGGTATGACAATTCAATAGAAGTTACATAATTGTGAGACAGCATAGCCTAGAAACAACCCTTGCATGCGACTTTAGAGTTACAAGTTTCGAATATGTGTGCACGATAGGCTATACTTGTACGCACCTGAGCTCGCATTGGGGAGAACGCTCGAGCATTGTCAAGTAGTGAAGCCTGCAACACCATGCACAAGCAAAGAGTGAGGTCGACACCTAGTTATCTACTAATATTTGACGACTAGTTCAGATACCTAGTTGTCTATAAACTCATTCTATTTTGCGTACTCGCACGCCTTGTGCAGAATACACGCCACATTAGTAGTGTTATATCAGTTTATTCAATCGACACTTACGCACACATTTCGTTACCTTGCAATTGCGGGAACTCTGTTGCTCTCACATCGTGCAGTAGCGCTTCAATCTCCTGATCTTCAGCCAACTCATCCAACTGCATTGTGGAGAGCTCTGTCTCGGCCTGCTGAGCGTATTGCAGCAGGCCGTCTGAGTCTAACATTGTGCTTTGTATTGTTTATATACAAGACTTGCCTGTATATTGTAACCTGAACGAGGAAGTGATTTGGCTTCGATGTTTACGTGGCATGCAAGTGTATTGCCAACAAATTGAGTGACTGATTTGGCTTTTAATAGCCTTGCGTGCGTATGTAACTTTGGCTATTATCATGTATGGTGGGGACTGTCGCTGTGCCTGTGACATTTATTACACTATAGTCTATACACGAGATACGAGATATATATTTATTTGAAAACGAACAGGTGCATGTGTTTATAGGTCTCTTGAGGTGTAGAATCATATGATCCTGTTTTTACACAACTCTGCCCACCCTGCTGCTGCTCAGATGCTGCTCAGCTGCTGGGCCTGCCCCAGCCCGCACGGGGAAATGAATATTTTGGCGGGCTATCACCTAGATTCAAACTTCATCATCACCCCACCAGAGAGCAGGCCAGACGGGGCAGATTCTTTTATGGGTAATTTTTTTTAAACATAAGAAGTGTTTCAATTTAGAAGGCTATGCATGAGCATTATTTATTTATTTATAATAATAAAAAGAGTAGTCAAAGACTCGTCCAAGTGGTTTACGTATATGTATCATTTGATATTTACACTACAAACTGTTGTGTGTTAAAATAGTACAAAATGTACCTTGTGAGTCCAGACTTTGTCGTGTTCATGGCTTACTGATTATTGATCGACGTCCAGCGATTAAGCTGTTTTATGCGTAAAGAACGATGGGGACTGCACTCTGCGAGACTCTGAGGCCTCTTGGTGCGCTCATTTGCCTACATCTAAACCCTATTCACTAAGGTCTTGTCCACTTGAATCCGCCTAATCTCTTTTCACTCACACCTAAACTTGATTTGCTAAGGTCTTGTCCATTAAATCCAGGACTGCATACGTCTGATATATAAGTCGATATGCGACCCACCAATGAGCGAGAAAGGTTTCTCGCTTCGCTGGACAATCCTCTGGTGCGTGCCTACGCATTTGCATGCTTTGGTAATCTGATTGCGTGCTATCATTCACAACCACACACCTTTGACAGTACTAGAAGTAGGGATCATAAGATTTCAAACAGCACAGATTGTCTTTGTCGTGTAGATACTACTGAACCCGGCGGGAAATCTAAAAATGCAAGCGGTGCGCACAGACGCTCTCCCACCCTGAATTTAGTTGGTGCATATAGTCCTGCACCTGTGTATTCGGCAAGTAGTACTGATATGACAGATGCAGGTCACGTCTACACAGAGAAGGCCAGGCAAGCCGATGTAGTCAATGTGGTTCAATGTGGCACAATGTCTGGAGATGTGCCCGTGTCGAGTGTGTGTCTGCCAGCGCATGCACATAGGAACGAACGTGTGGGTGTGCGTGCAGCTGTAGTAACAAACCACAACCACAAATGTGAGCTGAGCGAAGGGGTGTGTGATATTGACACGCATGCAAAAATTACGTGTGCCTGTGATCCCAGTCCTCAAGCATACGCACCTCAGCACGCTTATCCCTGTACGTCACCTACTACCCACACGCCGTCTGCTGGCACTTGCAGTGGTACTAACTTTGAGCTCTCTCCTAGCCGACGTCAAAGACTTATTGACCTAGATAAAGACCCTTCTGTACTGCACAACCACATCTACAACCATACACAACCGTCCCATCGCCTGGGTGTCATGTACGAGCGCTTGCTGGAGTTCTTTCTCAGCACAGACCCGCAGTACTCACTGATCAGCAGCGGTCTGCAGGTGTTTGACGCTGGCACAGGGCTGGGCAGGAGGGGCGGCAAGTGTACGATCGGCGAGTTTGATTTTGTGTACCACGATCATCACAGCGACGAGATAGTCCATCTTGAGAGCGCTATCAAGTACTTCATGTCCTGCAAGGAATGTGACTTGGAAACCTCAACTGGCGGAGACTGCTCTGGTGAGAGTGAACACGAAAGGTCCACTAGCGAATGTGCATGCCCTGGGTCTGCTGGTCAACGTATGTCTGGCAACCCACTTGATGGATCTGTAATAGACAACTCTGGGTCGGTCGGTGCGTGTGCACATTCGGAGACATGGAACTCTGAAAAGCTGATGAAAGGTGGGGTTGACCTTCCACGTGACAGTACAAGGCCACCTGCAGGTCAGACATCACTTACAGGTGAGAGGCCGTCTGAGTTTGTGTATCGCTGGCTGGGGCCTGGGAGGAAGGATTCTCTGGAACGCAAGCTCAACCTGATGCTGAAAAAGCAGATTCAGCTGAGTATGTGCGCAGAGGCTGAAGGTGTGTTTATGCAGCTCACGGCCGAGTACAGTGCGCCGGACGGGTGCGATGACATTCCCTCAGCCCACGACCAGGAACATGAAACTGCGAAAAGTAACAGCGGATACAATGACAAGCACGTGAGATCTACCTATCTCTTAAGCGATGATCCTGAGGCCAAGCCTTTGGAGGATTCTATAGATCTTATCAATCGCAACCCCCGTGCAAGCGCACCAGGTCATGGTATCGAACCGAGTAGATGCGCTCCCACTTCAGGCGAAAATGTACTATGTAAAACAGAGCGAAACACACACGCTACACCACACTCTCGACCAGGCCAAAGAGTAGTCAGCACCGAGACTTCATCACGTGGTGTGCAGGTTCCCAATTCTACAAACGATATCATACAAAATCAGAGGACTAAGCCTCAGAGCGGTGATCTCTCTCCAGAAGATCCCTCATACTTATTATCGCGCTTTCCGTCAACGGAAACTCCCAGAACGAGTTATAAGCACAACTCACACGGGGCAAGTACTGAATTGAGCTGGTCGAGCTCATGCGCATACTCCTGCCGTGAGGCAAAATTGTCACAATGCACGCGAACTCGGCATCAAACACAACCACACATACACACATACGATACACAACATCAAACCATACAGAAGAGATCCTTGCGTCCCTCTACATTCCGGGTGACAGTGTTTGGCGAATTATATACACACTACAGATTGACTAAGCCCCCAACGAATCTCTGTACGGGACTGGCCACGACCTCAGTAAGCACAAGCCACAGTACAATACCCGCTCCTGTGGGCACACATCCGTCTCACCACCGTGGTGTCTGGTTTCACCTATCTGAGTTTGGCGCTGCGGTAGGCTTCAATGCCTCTCGTTTCGGCATAGTCGTGGGTAAGCAGCGGTGGCTGTGTCCCGGGAGAGATACGGATGAGTACAACTGGGGCGACAACGGGCGGCTGAGTGAGGGCTTGTACGACGAAACTGTGCGTTCACATGCAGCCTTGTATGAACTTTTGGTGCAACATCTGCATCCCACCGACTTCCCCGCAATGGTGATTGAATATGGCGAAGGGAGCGGCAGTCATTCTGGCGAAGCGGAATGTGAGTATCTAGATACAGCTACAGAATTGGAGACCCCTTGCTCCGGAAATGGACGTTCAATTGGTAGTAGAGTGGAAATTCAGCGCATGTTCATTGTGTGCGATTCTTGGCCACGTCCGTGGCCGCCGAACAAACGGTCCACAGAACACATTCGATAGAGCCCGCTGAGAACGACACATTTCAACTTAACAACGTAAGTTGACGCCTATATCTTGTTTTATCTAGTAAGTTAATTCTTTTATCTTGTAAGTTAATGCTTTTATTTTGTAAGTTAATGCTTTTATCTTGTAAGTTAATGCTTTTTATCTTGTAAGTTAATGCTTTTATCTTGTAAGTTAATGCTTTTATCTTGTAAGTTGATGCTTCTATCTTGTAAGTTATTGCTTTTGTCTTGTATGTCAATGCATATATCTAGTACGGTTGTTCCACGTAGTGCGCAGAAACAGTGAATGCCCTAGATTTAATAACCCCTCTCACCACGCAACTTCTAATATCAGTTTATTTGGCCGGTGTGGATGTGTGCAACTGACTAGCCACTGGCAACCTTATTCGTTTCAATAATCGTATTCGGCAGGTCTTGTTTCCGTTTTGATTGTATCCAGTAGTGGATAAAGAGGTATTGTTGCAATAGTCAGGCTTTCTAATCGGACTGTTTCCACATGGTACTAGTACCTACATTATAGTCACTCGTGCTTAAGAACCAACTCTAACCCACAAGGAATATAATGTCTAATCGGAAGCTGTCGATCTTCAACATTGTCATCTATATATTATTGTACATGAATCTATACTTGACTTCCGATCAATATTGACTTTATACATCTAGTTATAATGTAATTTTTAGAGAATATTCAAGCAAACCCATATACACATAGTTTATGTGAATAATTATAGTTGCATAAATACATTTCTTTCTTTCCTTTCTTACTATACATGTATGACATATATGTATATATATATATATATATATATATATATATATATATATATATATATGCGCTCGTGTGTGTGCGTATGAGTGTGAGAAAGAGAGCGTGTGTGTATGTCCATGTCTGTGTCTGTGTCAGTGCGAGTCTACATGTGACTGTGTCTGTGTCTGTGTTTGTGTCTGTGTAAAATGTGTGATATCAATAGACAAAATTAATATGTATTTATATATATGTGAGTGTGTATGTGTATCCGTGTTATGTATCTGTGTCTGTGTTTATATATGTATGTATATATGTAGATATTACTTGCGTTTCTGTGTTTTGTGTGTCGGTATGTGTGTCTATACATCCATGTATGTTCTGTTTGTATATATTATGAATTGTATGCGTTTCTGTGTTTGTGTGTCTGTATGTGTGTCTATCCATATCTGTATGTATATATGCTCTGTACGTATGTATGTATACATATATGCGTTTATGTGTTTGTGTGTGTGTGTGCTAGTGCGTGTTTCTGTAAATATATATTTGTGTATGTGTGTGTGTGTGGTATATACACAGCCATAAATACATATATACATACTTAAATATATACATGCATGCACACATAAATACATACATACATGCATGTAAGCATACATCAATACTTATATATAAACATTCATACATACATATATGCAGGCTTACTTGCATAGCATACGTGTACACACATACATATATATGTATATAGATATTCATGTATATATATGTGTGTGTGTGATTGTGTGTAAATATAGTATATACATGTATATATATATATACATGTGTGTGTGTATATATATAATTTTATATTATATATATATATATATGTGTGTGTGTGTGTGTGTGTGTGTATGTATATATATATATATATATACATAGAATATATATATGTGTGTGTGTGTATACAAATGTACATACATACCTAGATGAACATATTTACATACAGACATATGTCCACTCACAAATACATACACACACAAATACATACACACACATACATACAAACACACACACACGTACACACATGCACATATACATATATACATAAACACATCATTATGTGAATTAAAATTAATGTATACACAACTAACTCAAGGTTGGAAATTGTAGCAAATATGTAGTCAGTGGTGCCTGGGCACTGGAGAGCAAACTGGACACCGTCGTAAAGTCTAAATTATGATATAGAGCTTAACAAAATGAATATATAAATATGTGTGTGTGTATGTATGTATGTATGTATGTATTATGTATGTATATATCTATCTATATATATATATATATATATATATATATATATATATATATTAGTTACTATATACTATACTATATATA
>NW_014040507.1:51883-60167 GCF_001186125.1 Sphaeroforma arctica JP610
TATATATATATATATATATGGTTATCTGCATCGAGGTCAGATGCAAATTCACCCCATCCCTTCAGCGCACCTTTTGTTTGCCGTGTATGCGGACGGGTTTCATCGACATCCAACGGTCTACATAGACAAAGGAAGATGAAGACTATAACCCCCGGGAGAAACTGACGAACAGCCTTCTCAGTTTGTTTTTGCATCAAAGCATATTGACCCCTCAAATATCGATATGCTATATTGAACGTACAGTTAACCTTACCCTTAGCTAACCTAGTATGTAGTGGTGAACAGCGACGAGTGTGTGCAAAACTCAGCTCAAAACTGGACACAGTCTGGAGCAAGTGTTTGACCATGTATGAATCTAAGTCATGCACAACCCCTAAACCCAGGCATCTATATCACTACATATCATATGTAGTCATTCCCATCCAATATAAATATATAAATAACTTATTTTTGGGTTATGAAAGAGGAATACGATATCCACGCGAGAGGTGCCGTTGTTGCCACTGGGACACTTGAAGCATGTCGCACTCACCTGTTGAATCGGCTTCAGATGCTGACGAGGAGAGCACTATTCCGAAGTCATCGGGTGACTAAAACGAGAGTACCAGCCCCGATGACAATATTATAGAGAATGAAGCCAGCTCATGTAATAGTTATACTGTACGTGTGGAATGTATTAGTGGACAGTTTAGCCTTAATATACGCACGAATAAGAACCAATCTGAATCACACATTGACACTAAGGAGACTGAAATATATAACGAAGCATGGCCTTCTAAGTCATCGGGGTATTACGATAAAACATAAGATTAAATAGATAGCCACACATTAGAGGACACCCATGACAGCAATAACATCCAGTACGCACATACGGACGATTAAGAAGGTAAGGAAGGTCAAGATTATATAGATGACGATACATGGCCTCCCAAGCCGTCGGGACACTGTGGTAGAACGCCACATAGCAGTATTAGCAATACGATAGACGACACTGAAGATAATACATGGCCTCCCAAGTCATCAGGATACTATGATAATACACCAGATAGTAGTGGTAGCCACATGGAAGCGGTGCATAACTCCACTTATGCACGCAATCAGACACACTCTCGCACGCAACCACCACAGTATGGAGACGACAGCTATGATCGTCTGTAATCTCGACAAGGACAAGGTACAAGTAGTTCCCACAGAGGGAGGGGATCTCAAGGCCAGAACACGAGAGACGCATATGGGAGACCGCCTTCTACGCGTATGCATGGTAGCAACATACGTAATAATAGCACGCAAAGCCAGGATCAAGAGGGATGATACAATCGAAGACAACAGTACGATGATCAGGGCTACGATACACACGACAACAATGAGTACACGCCGCAGAACAGCTACCGGACCTATGGAGAACGTACCAACAATCCCCATCGTGATGCTATTATTAGTTCACAGCGAAACTACAACAACAACTCACCCCGTGGCAACGGTCAACCTTACGATAGCGACTACAACGGTAGGTATGGCGGGCAGGAGTACAGCAGATCATCGTACAACAATAGAAAACCAAGCAATCGACAGCCATACCATGCATTCGATGATACACAGTATGGCAATGCAGGCCATCACAATGGGCCACAGGGCAATCCTCAGCACAATCGCACACAGTACACCAACAAGCAACGCAACAACCACAATGCCTACGATGTTCAACACAACATCAACAGACAATACGTGAATGGCAACCACAGCAGACAGTATGCGAATGGTCACCACAACAGACAGTATGCGAATGGTCACCACAACAGCCAGCTCAGCCACACACTGCACAGAAAGGGCCGGTCCAAGAATCGGTCGGTGTACAACTACGGGGATGGCGGGAGGGATTCTGAGTAAACAGGCCACTGGGATAGTGCCGTGAGTGATGGGGATGTGGTGTATGTACAGTCTTTACAGCATTGCAACCAAGTGTTCGCCAAGCGCGAGCTGAACCATGCTAGTTTGGTGGGATTCTGCACCGAGCACCACACATACCCTTCGGGACGTGAGCTCGTTTCTCTCGTGCAAGTCGACGGGTTGGAGGACGACAAGACTACCGTGTTCGATGTGCTGGCGTGCACGGATTTGCTGACCCCCGAGACTACACTGAAGGAGCTGATAACTCACATCGCCATTGTAAAGGTTGCGTATGATAGTCGTGAACACGTGCGTGAGCTTCAATGCCAGTTCAATCTTGTTCAATGTTCTTTTGTTCTTCAGTGGTATATGTATATGTAGGCCGTATCAACAATCGTCACAAACCATGTTGAGAGCATGTTTGAATCCGAAATATTTTTGAGCATGATGCCTTAGGGATCGACGGGAAATTGTTCTCCAGGACCGTGGAACTAAACATAATTGTTATGTGAAACTTTTTAGCTTTTATCTTGCCTTCTATGCATATAGGTCAATGCTTGTCAAACTCTGGAGTGACAAGTGTGTATGTAATGGCAGCCTGGAGGTGTTCATCGAGAGCCACGGCAGTTCGGAGAGGACCCATAAGGATGACTAGGGACAATATCAATTAATTTAAAGGAGATAAGTTACAATGTATGTACATATGGTATGGCTCTCATAGCCGTTGTAGTGGTTCGGGGAAGATCGATGGGAATAAGTGGTCAGTAAATTCCCGTTTGAAGCTTGGGCCAAATGAGTCGACGATGGAGGATATGCGCTGGATCAATTCAGGCCGGTGCTGACAAAAGACGGACACCATCGAGTGTGTTACGTACTCGCTTGCGGACCTACTAAGTAGTGTATCCACATTTATGGTTGCCGTGGGTGGATTAGTGCAGAGTACGAAATCCCGAGTAGGACCAGGTTATCCGTCATAACTCGGTTGAGGAGCGAGGTTGGGAGTGAACCGATGCCGCACCAGACCACAGATGCACTCGGTATGTGCTGGTTGGCCTGGATCGGAAGTATCATAGGCGGAACCAACAGGCGCGATGACTTGGTTTGGACCGAAAGTTGGAAGTAGTACTTCAACAGCGTGACTAGCCGGGGTGTGACGAACATCTGTTGATGTATCAGAGATGGGTGTGGGTGAGGGGGTTGTTCTACATGCCGGAGAAAGGATCCAAGGTGTTCGTTGAGGGTCCAGATGCCGTGGAAGTCGTGGCGCACCTGAAATTGCTGAAGGAGGTCAGGGCCAATGGGAGGCAGTTTCGGGCATACCAGGATCGATTGTTGGATGCAGGCAAAGTGGTTGGTGGTGAATTTGTGGCCATCGGGGCAAACAGAGCAGAGACAGTCGTCGGTGCAGTAGTCGAGCAATGTGAACATGTACATATTCGTTGCAATCATAGCACAGAGCCGGATTGGCGTAGGCTCGAAGCAGCGGTTAAAGCTGTCGTGTCTGGGTTTGTCCCGATTGAGGTTGGCGGTTTGCTCATGACCAGTTGGTATTAGTATTGGCACCGGGCTATTATCGCGATTTCCTTGTTGGACCAGCGTTTTTTTTGTTGAGTTCTTCCTAATGTCGTCACAGCGTCGGCGGAGGGAAGTGCGCCCGCCCGTGGTTTTGTACACAGTTTTTAGGCGGGCATAGATACTGTAAGGGAATCATAGTGTTGGTTTGTCGTGAGCTCAGGCGGGTTGCGTCAAAGGGGTGAGCGGGTTTGTGCTGGCCATTGAGTCGAGTTGTATTCTCAAGCAACCTCCGAGGTAGTCCGCGAATGGTCGCGTGGGGAGCAGGCCACAAAAGTGGAGTAAGTTTGTTTGATGTTTGAAAACCTTAGGGCATTTAGTACCCGTGATGATGGCTACTGCTTGGATGAGTGTTGAGTTATAGTGCTCGAACAGGGGGTCCTGTGCGTCACCATATGTAGCCGTGGATAGGATGAATGTTTTGAACAGCACCAGCCGGCTGCAGGTGTGTCGCCAGCTGAAGCCATGAAAGCCATAAGCACGGAAGGAGGCGATGTCCATATGTCTGGCGAGATTGATCCCTGGTATTCCGTGGGAAAGTGGGAACCCCAGACATTTGGAGAGTTTAGGCTTGGCATGTGTGGGTGCCATCTTCGGGAGGAGGTAACGTGTGTTCCAAGGGGTGTCTGCTAGCGTCGGCGTGATAAGCTCACCATTTATACGGAGGGTTGGCACCGCGTGTCGTAAGTCGGTAGATCGTACTCGGGACTTGATGACACCCTGTTCGAGGCCAGATTTGCGTCCCCAAGGCAGAGCCGGTTGGGGGGCTTGAATCCATGTGTCGTCGACAAATAATAAGAGCGGAAAAGCTCGGGCCGGAACTGTGCGAGCGTGACAGTCAAGGAATCCATGTAGATAATAAAGAGCTGGGGGCCAACGAATGAGCCTTGTAGGATGCCATTCGATCTATAGAGTGAGGCGAGACCGTGCCGAGGTATGTCACTCGGGCGGGAACACTCTCAAATAGCGCGTGGAGGCAGTTGATTCGGTTTTCGGGCATTCCAGCGTGGCGCAGCAGGAGAGCAACCTTGTCGTATGCCTTGGTAATGTCCAGTCAGGCGTCATTCCACTCCTCTTCCGACTGTGTCTCAGATTCTATGGCGGCGAGTGCTTGGGTATGGCAGGAGTATCGTGATTTGAAGCCAGCTTGGGTAGCATGGGTAGCAGAGCAGGGGTGGCTCGTACTCAGCTTGAGGAAGCACTTCTCAAATATGCGTCTGACTATCTGTGTTAGCGTGATAGGGCGGAAGTCGGTGGGGGAGGTGATATCTGCATCGGCCTTTTCGGGTGCGCTGTCAGGAGGCTGCAGTTCAGGGCTGCAGGGAAGGTACCCGCCTTCAATAGCTCAGTGAATGCTTCGGCAAGGAGTCTAATTGGTGGGCTATTGGCGGCGTCAGGGCGTTCTAGTGTCCTGCATTCGGTGGAGCGCTCTACTGTAAATGTCTCGCGTGTCCTATTTTTCACTGGTCCTTGTAAAAGTTCAAAGGCGGGGCTAAGAATATGTAAATATTTAACTTGTTGAATAGAACGGCGCGAGATGAACAGCGTCACTGGAGACCGGAGTCACCAGTGACCCGCAGATTTTTTTCTTCTTCTATGAAATTATTATTAGTTGTCTTTTTCTCGCGGAACATGCGTTACACGCCCGGCAGGGTCACACCAATAAATAAACACCTCTGTCCTAAGAGTAGAGTTTGCGTACTTGTAACTATATAAATACATATTACCGTTAATTGTATATACAATTAAAATCAACCATTTATATATAGTAGTCTAGCGCATCTCGATGACTGAGAGTCTTGATTGTTATCTGCATGAGAGGTGTTGCTGAAGTTATCGCTCGCTAGTGAGTGAAGCAAACTTACTTTAAGGGATGGGTTTTATGTATCCAGTGGTAAGGAGAGTTGGACAGGAATCATGTATGATAATTAGTTTAGCTGTGATATCCACGTATTGCAACTACGAAAAATCTACATTTAATGTAAATATAAGTATTAGCTATAGCGCAGCTACACCAGTCCAAACATTAAAGTCTGAGAGTGACAAGTTGGCCTATGTATGGAATGAGTAAAACATACATGAAATACCAGACTATGAGTGTCATCGGATCGATGTCTCATGCGGTGTACCTAACTGTCGTGACGCCCTCGTCGATGCTGTCATCACATGGGTGAATGGTTCTGCGGCGGACTCGAGAATCGAACTTAATGATACAATACGACGTTTACATGAACTCGATGTTTCTATAAAAGTCTATGACGCTGGGGATAACCGATTCCGTGAATATGGACAGCTGAAATACGCACTGCGGAGCATTGAGATAAATGCACCTTGGATCCGTCGCATTTTCATCATTCACGATGACCAGTGGCCAAATTTCCTGAAAACCTCACATCAAGCGCTGAGGAGACGAGCAATATCTGAGAAGCAGTTATTAGCAAACTATTTTCGTGTGCACAATATACCGTACAAGCCCCTGCCATGCTATAATAGCATCACGCTCGAATTGCTTATGATTTGCACATCCTAGAAAATGATAAAACCGCTAAACTGATTTGTGTAAACGACGACATGGTGGATGAATCGGTAACTCCTGAATTCTTAGATTTGCTTCGCCAGGTATACGAGCGAAGATTTTCTCATGTGGCATCATTCGAACTTGCGATTTGACCAATCCTTCATCAGTGTTCGTGTAAATGGAATGCACATGTCATCAATGTCAGACTATGGTTAACCACTGGTAAGAAACCTGTTTCGAGACAGACCCTGCTATTGCAGCTTGGTACTGCGAGCGAATCGCGCATGTAGGGGGTGCTTGGGTTTGTGCTTTAACACATTCTTTTAGCCCGTCTCATCTATAATATGGCGGCTTCGGAATGCTCCAGCATCGCTTTATCGAGGGAGGGTAGTGGTATCGACATTGTCCAACCGAGAAATGCTAGTTAATGACTTTTAAATGTAATAAGATAATATCTGAATAAATTTTGTTTAATATGTGATCCCAGTGATGTTAGACATAGATTCCGCTAGCTGATGAGGTCAGTAGGATATACTACTCGACCTACTATAGTACTAGCCGTGCACCGACAATTGAAGCATCTTTATCCAGTTTGGACAAATACCGGGCACTCAAGTGATACGAACAATACATACTTGGTACATGAGAACACCAGCGACGATGTGTCTAAATCACTAGTACTGCTGGTTTAATCACTGCAGATAAGTCGCTTGAGTGAACTGTTGTGCAACACGCAGTTGATGTTTAAACTCGGCGTCAACTAGTTTTCCTGACAATATAACCTACACACATCACCCACCACATGCGTAACTGTATCCAGTGTGTATCAGCACTAACTACGCCATATTCTAGAAGGGTCACCTGTTCAAGCAATTCTTGCATTCGGCAAGTTGTTCCACCTCTCACAGAGTTTGATCTGTTCTGATTGCAGCACAACATTCGGATCCGATTGCCTCCCACGTTGGCATATATTTTTTAAGACCTCCATTCGAATTCCAACATTGAATTAAGGTAGCAATTCTTCCGTCTCAACTTATTTTCAGCGTTTTAAAGCGAGACTCTTTTTAGAAAACCGATATGCACATCATTGCCATCACGCAAGGAATATTAATTTACGAGTGTCAAATTCCCAAATTTGTTTCATGAATACAGGCTATTAGTAAACACGTATCGTGTATGTAGGCCACAAATACGAAATCACGTTCCCAATTCCGCGATGCATCTCCCGACATGGAATTGAAAATGAGACAAACTATATTTTAATGTGACGCAAATGGTCGATTCCTTTTTTTGCCAGTGTCGCAGTATGAGAGAATCGTCCCCGTGAATGTTAAGAAGTATCATTATACATGGTGGAACAATGCAAATCACTTCAATTGCTAGCCATACATCATAAGTATGTTGCTAGGAAGGCAACAGTATATCGATATTTATGAAGTACCATTCTCATTGCATCGTTCCTATTGCGCACCGAAAATGCAGCGTGAATAATACAATTTGTATGTAAATTTAACTAAATTCTTCAATGGGAACGAGTCCAGTTCATTTCAATCTCAAGTGAAGTATAGGGGCTTTTTGACAATTATCCCTTGATGTGCGAGTACGTAAGATAAGTCCTCCATTGTGAGTACGTGTTTCTTCTCCAGAGGCTGTGTATAAAAAGGGCGAGCATTAGTCACATCAGTTGCTTGGAATAAAACAAGCAAGAATCGACTCCCGATTCGCATGTGACGAAGCCTAATGTCTGATAAACAAAATCACGCTCGCCATAGGAATCGCACCCACACTGGTAGATTTAAAAAAGGGGAATAAAAGGCCATCTGCTACTGAGGGCGCCGCATGTTGTTGCAGCAGAACATAAGCAACAATATTACCGATTCTACTATTACTCTTCATTATCGAGTGGGCCAATCTACTGCAACGTTTATGCTTGCACCAAGGGATACGACAAAACTACACGAATATACGTTCCAAGCAGATATATACCATGCGAGAACCGTTATCTCACCTTTTTGGATTTGCTTTGCGCGGACAAGCGATTGATTTTCTGTTTTTGCAGGGCTTCAGAAACTAACTCGCCAATGAATTTTTGCGCCGCCATGGATACGACACGGATACTGTTTAGGAGTATGGCAAGGTAGAGAAAATATTTTGGATTCGTAGTATGCGTGAAATCGAGTTCATATTTCTATAACTCTGGACAAAAATGACAACAAGGCAATTGCTGTCCAGTCTAAACTATTATACGCTATATATATATATATATATATATATTTATTTATATATTTATTTATATATATAATATAA
>NW_014040507.1:73373-85676 GCF_001186125.1 Sphaeroforma arctica JP610
TCCATCGAAGTTTACACACACACAGCAGCGCAATCGCCACCATGAGCAGGCCGGCGAGCCGTCGTTCAGACGAACAACACCCAAGCCACCACACATTTCCCCGGACACCAAGCGCATCCGAGCATTTTGACACGAGTATGATACGGATCTGACACTACGAGCCACCCACAAACGACTGCTCCTGGATGACGATGCCTGCCCAGATCTCTCACTCATCAAGACACGGCTCCGTGACCTCCAGAACCGTGTGGACAAATTACATTAGACGGAGATTTATGACCGGACCAGAGGACAGGGCCTAAGAGGATTTAATTGGGGGCCGGACCAGAGCACCGGACCGAATAGTAGAATATATAATTTAGTGTGAGAGAATGATGACTCATTGGACGTCATCATTATTTAGTAACTAGGAGACCATAACTTTAGATACGGAGATTTTCACAATCTGCCGTTGTTAGAGAAAATCTCGTCCCATATAGGAACGTGATTAATAAATACAGCAGACGCGCCGTTTACAACGGCACTTCTGACTGAATTCACTTATTTCAGACTTAACACCCTTTACTAAGCGCTACTCGGTTTTGACTACATTTTTAAATGACCGAACTACTGTATTTATAATACTACGTTCTTTAAAGGCTAAATCAACTAATAAACAACTTAGGTTATTATATTTTATTACCACAATGACTGGACCAAATACTAAACCGTTACCTAAGGTGGGTAACCAAGCTTGTGACCGGCTGCTGAAACGGTTGCTTGGAGCTCTTCGCCGTTTGCCCTAAGATATGCGCTAAGGTGGAGACAGCACTTGCTAAGAAACACGCACCCGAAGGCGAAACGAGGGTAGAAATTGAGGACCGGACCAGAGGACCGGACCAAATAGTAGAATATATAATTAGCGAGAGAGAAAGATGACTCATCGGATGACATCATTATTTAGTAACTATGTAGAGAGACCACAATTTTAGATCCGGAGATTTTCACAAAACTACTACGATGGGGACCGTCATTGTGACCACACCTGAACATTTGGATAGTGGACACCCATACCGGACACAGCCACTGCCATGGCCCCTTATGCCACCCTTTTTACTCTCCTGGATGCAAGCCTTGACCCTCGACGACGACTATGACCACGAGACCCCAATTCCGGATCCCATCGACACACACACATACAACCGGGACGCCCTGCCTAGTTTGGGGACCGAGTTCCCTACGAGAACACAACCAGTTCCTTCTTCACATGAAGCCCTGCTGAATGTAGCAATTGATGAATACAACTACAATGAAACAGGGCTCAACAGGGAGGTATAGATAGGTTCCAGGAGGTACCACTGAGCACAGGGGACAAAGTCCAATACCACCAGACTACTACCCTCTAGACCACGAGGATACCATGGCCCACAGTAACACTGAGGACCACATTAATCTACAGTTTTTTAATGGCCTACGCGGTGTTCCAAGTACCGCACACTGATGCGTTTATATACAATCGACGCACCAATAACACCTCCGTCCTCCAACAACTCGAACAACTTCAGCTCACCTATATGGACCAACCCTTCGGCCCAGAGGAGATCCTAGAGATCATCTGGATCTGGCATGACAGATTCAGCCATCTGCTCCCTGACCGCATCCAAGAATGTGCTGGACCATACCCACTGCCGTTCTGCGAACAATCTTAAACACGTGCAGTGACTGCATCCGTGTCGGCCTACCCACGGGCTACACGCATGGCCCTCTCCAACAGCCAAACCGCCCCACAACGATGTCTAAAGAAGCTAATCTCGACTTCATGTCTATCTCACCTGATGCAGAGGGTTACTGTTATGTCCTACTCGCCTAAGCCGGTTGCAGGTTACGCGTCTTTAGCGAGCCACTCAAATCCGCAGACATGCTAGCATCGGTCTTAATTTGGTTCTGTAACACACCTAGTCCCCTGCGGCCACGCTAAGACCTACGTTGTCGATGAGGGTAGCACCTTGATTAGCGAGGAATTCGTCAACTACGCGGCCAGTACCAACAGCCGCATCCACCCTGTGTCTACCGGCGAACACGGTGGAAACGGCCGTATCGAACGCCTTGTCCGAACTACTCGCAATGCCCTGCAACGATCTATTGCCCCAGGTGCACACCATCTCTGGCGCCAGGAGCACCCACGATTCCTGGCGAATTATAACGCTACGTACTCCTCTACTATCCAGAACTGTCCTTATACACTGGTGACCGGTCGAGTCTATTCGAATCGGATCCTGGACGCAGCTCTCGGATATCCACAGCCAACAGTCTTCCTTATGTCAGGAAGCAATCCCTCACGATCTGGACGCGGCTCGAGCTGTATACAAGGCCCGAGCATCGCAGAAATCGTATTCTGATAAGCATTGGTTCAATGCCCCAACGATCGAAATTGGTCGCGAAGCTTTCTATATACCGATGCAACTCCCCAACCACAAACAGCGAAAGATTGGTTGGGCCCCGCAACTGTTCTAGCACACATAGCGCCAGTGATGCACTATATCCTCGACAAGACGCGCAACAAGGAATTTCAAGTCCACATCAAGAATATTAAGGCTTACCTTGATCGGCCGCCCTGAACTCAGACCTATGGGCGCGATTGCTGCCTCGTCGTTCGGCAGTTGGCTGTTCTTCAGTTCACCTTTAGCTGAGGAACCGGACAACACCCACCTTGATAAATTGGTGACGCTGTTTCGTACGAGCGTTCCAGCCATTCAATTCTTGCATGAGTGCTCCACAAATTTTACCGAGTGGAACGACCTCCTACGTGCTACCGGCCGGCAACGCGGTGACGATTTCACTGCTGATGATCAGGCCCACTTCCATGCCCATACAGATTTGGTCACTAGCCCGACCGCCACGCTGTCTATATAGTCTACACTACGCAAAGCATACCGCTTTGCACACAGTCGACCGGAACGCGACTGAAAGATAGACAGCCTCATGGTATGACAAGCAGCTAGCCACGCGCTCAACTATCACTGCCCAATAGGATACCTATTGTTCATATCCGATTTTAACACACAAATATATATATATATATATATATACGACTGTGTCTCTGTGTTTTGTTCAGTGGTTTCTTATTTCCCAAGTTCAATTTATTATTTCAAGTTGTCATCAATATTTTGGTTGCTAACGTAGTGTCCGACACGCTTCCGACAGGATCGGATTGTCCTACAATTGGCCATCGGATTCGCCAATACGACCTTCTATTGCTCCTTTTCTTTTATGGGACACGTCCCCTACGAGCCCGTCTGGAGGGGTTGTAGTAGCGGCGGTCACAGTAGAACCAGTCCTGTAGTCTGGACGGTCACTAACACCAAGGGGCTTAGGACACCGACCCCACATGTGACTCTAGAACGAGACGGACCAGAAGTCGGAACTACCAAGCTGAGCCAAGGGTCCACCTTTTTTGTAAACTAGTTCTAGCTAGGCTAAATCAACTAGCTTAGTTCCTTCCATAGTAAACAGAGTGTACCATAGGTATACTACATACATAAATATGTACATAAGTATATATTTTCGAAATATACAATACAACAGTATATACTGTATGTACTTTTTTCTTCTTCTTCGGTTTTCTCATAAAATACACGAGTAGAAACCCTAATCTTAAAATCACAATACATCTATATATAGCAAACTCAGGGTATTTAACTATATACTACATATCGTGAAAATATGCTAAGTAGTTGGTTTTAGCCTTGCTATAGGAATAGTACAAAAGGATGAACCCGAATTCGACATCCGACTTGGCAGTCTTATTAGTTTTTAACCGAGTTCTGTCGTCACTGAGTAATATGCGGGCGCCTAGCCTCAGAGCTGTCCCCAGAGTCCAGATTTAGGGCTGGTCTGTCGTAGGACCGAACTGCCCCGTTCCCTGATTTCTACTCCCCGCAGACGCGGGCACGTAGGGTACGCGTCTCAAAAGAAAAAAAAGGAGCGGTGTAGCGACACCGGTGTTGTAATTTCAAAGCGTCGGAAATTGGGCGAGGCAAAACGGAGGCACTTCTTGAAAGGCGGGCATGGAATCGTTCAGTGTGTATACGTTATAGTCAAGGCTCTGTTCGCTGTTATACTATGCATTTAGAAGTGCATCAAACGAAGACGTTCCTAGCTGTGTGCGGACTGGAAGCTCCTATGTGCCGGCGTTGGCCTGGTAATTCTGGGCAAGGAAATAGAGTTGCCGACGCATGGAAGTTGAGCAATCGTCCGTATATGCGAAGGACTCCAGAGATTGTTATTCCATTGGTTGCTCGTCCAGCGGGGGTTATTCCATGGGATGTACTGGCTGTTGCAGGGCATTCCGGATTGTGCAGGACTCTGCGGAACACCATCGTCGATAGGTTCTAGTGCTTGCATTCGTGGGGATGGGGATGGCTCGACACACCAGAACGGTTTCACTCGATAGAGATAGATAGCGCTGCCACGTCTGATCCGTCCAACAGATGGGAGTATACTGGCATGTACTGAGCTATTGTATCCTCCTTCGCTTCATGAGAGGTGTGGGTTGGGTCAGGGTGTTTTTCAAAAAGGACATGTGAGCATGGGTGTTGTGAGAACCATTGGTTCAGTGGCAGCCTGGCTTCTGAGGCCTGGGTCGTGTGAACGCCGTAGCGATGTCTAAGACGCGACCGCGGACAAGAGAAGGCCGTGATTGATGTCAGTCCATAGCAAGTTCCTCCAGCATTATTTATGCTGTATCTGTACCATGTACATATCCAGAGCCATCCTTAATGCAATAGCCAGTGAGAGTAGAATTCTCACGACTGGCAAATAATTTCAAGTCGAACGAACCCCACACCTGTTGGGAAACATTGACACAAATGTCATTGATTGCGCCCGCCCAACCAGTATGGTCCAGGAGTACTTGATCAAGAGGGCCTGTTGGTGCCTGCCACTGAACTAGATCCTGTTGCAATTTTGCAAAGCCGACAACCGGCGTCGTAGAGAGTTCCGTCGGCTTTAGAGTCGAAGCTGTCACTCTGCTGGGACATTTACAGCAGTTTGCCAGTCTCATCGAGGCGTGAGAGGTAGTCGCCAAAGACCGCCAGTGGCCCGTTAATATATCTTATATCGATGCTGCGGAGCCAGCACCTATGCTTGTCAGAGTGTGAGTATGGGTACGGGCTATGGCCACCCATGATATTTCATGAGTGACTTATGGCCCGCTAAAGAATCATAGGTTCGTATGGGTGGTGGGCTACGTCTGCCACTTTGCGGATGAGGATACGGCATTCAAGCATTTCGCGGCTGATGGCATCATATTTATTTTGGGCCTCGTTCAGCTTACCCGAAAGGAAGACTAAAGGATACATATATTTGTAGGCGGCAATTGTGATGTCGATGTCACGTGGTTGGTCCGAAAACTCTATCATGTTGGGTAGGGGCTCCCCTGATCGGAATATATTTCTAGAAGTTCGAAAGTCATAGGATGTGTGAGTAGGGCCGTCGTCAAGAGACAAGCCTAAAGACTATCCAACTTAGTTTCTGTGGCAGAAACTACAGTCTGTTGCATCGGCAGCATGGGGCCCACAGTAGCTCCTATCTTTTTCGATAACAATCGAGGGTCTGTGGGAGAAGCTGTAGATCGATGTGTACTGTCTGTACGAGCTCCGTCTTGGTCTGGGAGGTACCTCCATGCTGAAGAGCCGGAACAATTGTCACAATAGCACCTTGTGCAGCCAGGATCTCCTCAGTGGCTGTAACTTAGGCGCAGGTGCGCTATGTGTGGTCGTCGTATGTGTGTCCGGTGCTGGGTTGAGCAAGTCGACAGGTGCCGAGAGTGGAACCGATTGCCCTTTAACGATAACATTGCTGTAACAAGGGATGAATTTATTATTATATTCTAGTGCAAGTAAAGCGAAACATGGTACCTGGGGGTGGGCTGATACATGCTCGTTTATACATCATTGCAGAAATGTTACGAATATTTTCACGGCCGAAAATAATAATAGCACAGTCTATGATGGCCCCCCATTGACACTCGCAGTCTGGATATCATTATCTATGCAGATGCGGACATGATATCATTTCAATGATCGTTCGAAGCTTCAAGTATCGTATGGATGGCCTTCAGTTATGGGGCGATATTGCCGTCGTCCAGGTATACTTTAAAGGCCTCAATAAGGCGACCAAAGGAAATAATAGACCTCTTCTCAAGTGCAAATTTCTCAGCTAGGTAAAAGTCCTAGGCTGAGGGACTGGCATTGAGTCCTTATTTGTGTTTTTTGTTTTCTACACTAGACTCAATTATTACTTAGGTGTTTCTCTCACACGCGGGAGTCCGGGTATCATCTACCGGTAATCCTGCTATATTTCTGATCACTGTATCATCAGAAATATTGGATCCTAGATCCATAACTCAGTATTTGATATCCTGGGTTTTGGGTTTTGGATTGGCTTTTCTGATAATCTGGTCCCCGAATGCTACATGAGGTAGCCCCTGGAAACCAGATGTAAAAGAGATCGGCTGCCGATTGACTTATGTAAGTTCGACTCCCTCCCTAAGGCAACTCGGCCGATGGAAGCGTCGTTTTGCAGTTGTGAATGTGAGGTAGCCCCTGGAAATCGTATATAAAAGAGATCGGCTGCCGATTAAATTATTGAATTGCGGGAGTATCCCGCCATAGAAAGCTGAAAAGGGAAGCGGTGTAACCATATTTTGGTAGGTACATAGTTTTTAGTCATCCTATAGTGTTTTACACGTGTGGGTGTCATTTTGGGATCCTTCTGTACTGTCCGTGCCAAACTAACCCGTCGACTATAATTGTTTCCTTATTCGGCGTTGCAGTCTTCATAGCACTGGTACATCTTGGCGGTCTCTACCGCTTGTAAAACGGGGTCCTGTCGTACTGGTTAAGCCCCCTCCTTGAGCCGCAGCGTCATAAAGAAAGGATATTCTACAGTGCTTGTAACTTGCTGGGGCTCTTGTTGGGGATTTTGGCTAGACGTCCCAAGTATCAGAAGTCGTATTCATCCGTTGGCTTAGAATCATTCTATACTGTTAGTACCGAACCAACCCATTGGCTTAGAATCATTATATACTATTAGTACCGAAACAACCCATTGGCTATACTGTTTAATTGTTTTGTTTTTTTTTCGGCTTTCCCGTCTTTGTTTCTGTGGTCCAACTTGGCGGTATCTACCGCTTATATTACGGGTACCTATGTGCGATAAATTTGACGTGCTGATTGTTTCCCTCCTTGAGACGCAACTGTATCAAGACATCATTGATATAACGCGGGCGCTACTGCTTGTAGAACGGGTACTCGTGTGGGACATATTTGGCGTACTGGTCGAGCCCTCTCCTTGAGACGCAGCTGTACCGAGATATCGTTGACACAACGTGGGCGTCGTTCATCGTATCGGGATTCATTAAAGAGGTCCTTCAGTGCTTGAAACTCACTGGGGCTCTTGTTGGGTATCTTGGCCAGACGGATCAGGTGCCAGAAGTCATATTCATCCGGTAGCTTATCATTCTGGGTTCCGTGGGTTGGTGGAAGGGTGTTTTTTTTTTTAGTTCAAGAATTTGGGAATAAGAAAACTAATAGGATATTTCACTCTGGGTAGGTCAAGTTAAAACTGTGGTGTGCCTTTAGATTGATCCCAAGAGATCTCAATGAGATTCTCATGGAGGAGATCAAACAAGAATAGGACCTCGCACCATACCGAATCGACGAGGAGTGTGTAGCACTACTTTATATTGACGACTACGTTAAAACATAGAGGGCAGGAGTCACACAAACAATTAGCAATGAATGGGAATATATTGTAGTCATTATACTAGCTGCGATTTGCAAGATTGCCACCAGACGTAGCTTGTGTTTGCCATCATAAGTAGTGTCCGCATATATTGAAATGGATGTACCTGTAATATTCTAATTGTTGCCCAGTAAGGCTTGCTCAGTTGAATTTTAATACCGTATACAAAATTGCAATACACTACCTATACCGGATTGCCGTTGAAACCAGTAAATACAGCCGGTCTAACTCGACCATTCACTGCGACCTTTTTAAGCTTACTTTTTTTGGTTAAGCACATGCTAACTTTAACCCCCAAATCGATTATTGAGACTCACCGGCTCGGCTCGTCCCCCTTTGGTAGACCCTAGTCGACTAGTATTCATTCATAGATTTATTGGAAAGGAAATACATCACGCTCATGGTAAGTTCTTTGTCCTGCGGGAAAATCATCGAACGCAAGGAGTAAACATTACAAATTTAGGTACAATGGTTTTTATTATATACATGGTAGGGCAGACGATATAGGACTTTGATACGTATAGAGATAAATAAATAAATTGCTATCTTTGCAGACGATAGATCCATCGTGTAAAGTGCTATACTGCCCCGAAAAAAAACTACCTACAAGCGCGAAACTACGTAGTAATTCTGACGCCTTCGATTTGTTCACTCACGTATAACGAACGCTACGTGGGTTCTGGACCTGACAGGATTGAGGGGATGATTCTGACCAGATTTTACAGTAGCTTTGGGACACGCAGTCAACGTCTATCGCAAAATGGTACCGCCGCTTGATTTGACTCAGCCTATCCGTGTGGTCGGTCACTATGTCGGCCTGCTGCGACATAAGGCTTCATCGATTGGACGCAGAGACACTTTACATATGCACTGCTAAGGCCATATTCAAC
The DNA here is from genome assembly GCF_001186125.1 of Sphaeroforma arctica JP610. Taxonomy (NCBI): domain Eukaryota; class Ichthyosporea; order Ichthyophonida; genus Sphaeroforma; species Sphaeroforma arctica. The sequence goes on from NW_014040507.1 coordinate 82,049, forward strand.
ACGAATAGCAGCAGCGTATGTTCGGATACGAAGACGATTGCCTGGCAGTCGGCATCAGTGATTAGAGCTGCATGATGGAACTCTTATCACTAGAAGGATGAATACAATGATGCTGACACAACCTAGTCTTTGATGTACTATACAATTTCAGGTCCTCAATTTGAACTATCTTGTGTAACATGGGAATATCTCGTACCTGACCTATGCCATGCGTGGAAACTATAAAATACGTGCGTCTCTGCTAACACCCCACACGTCCCGTTAATTCACCAAAGAACGACATACGAGTTTCTTTTGACCTGAGTTGAGAAACCGGAAGTTGCCTCTGATTCAGGGTAGTTTCTTACATACTCACAGACACCGGCTATTACCCTTCACATACACCAGCTTTTACTATCTAGCAGGAACGGTAAACAGTAATTGGACAATCATGTAGTGATCTAACTAATGCGTTGCACTAGCGTATAATTTGTTAGTCCATGGATTGAGGGTAGACGAAAACAACAGGCCGCAAAACTTTTAGAAACATGTTTTAAAGTTCCTGTCTTCTGTAAACTAGATTTTCGAACACCTGACCCCAAGCAGTTCAGCAAATGGTTGTTTTTAAGTTTATCCTAAAATTTTCCTGACTTTAGAAACTCTCCAAATATCAGTAATAGCAGACGGAAGTTGGTATTCGACACTCGGCACCATTTCAATCTGCCTCTATATTAATAGTGCGGCACTGTTATATCTTCCTACTCCATGCAGTAAGATTTGTACAGGTCTAACTTGTGATACAGTCCATCATTGATGCAGTCCATCAATCCTAAAATCTAAAACCACAATATCAACAATGTATGTATAGCAATTTGCACTCAGCATTATATTAGTGGAGGGGAGCATTGTTTGTCTGGATTCATAAAACAAAGTGAAAATGTGTTGCTTTTAAATACGAGGTCATCCGGATCCTGCTGTAACAGAACATTCATGTCTGTTTGAGGTGATGCTCACAACATATATAAATGGAAGATCATATTCCAATCTTCGGAATTTTTTTTAACGTGAAAACAGTAAAAGTGTAGGCTTCTGTAGCCGCGTATTTTTTCTCGATATCGCTCATGCTTTCTGAAAGTTATCACATATACCTAAAACCCTCAATCGGTGCATTCCCAAATATTCTTACAGACTGATCTTCAAGTAATGTTATGCGTTTCCGTTGTTTGCTGCAAAAGCACATTCATCAATGACAGTCAGAAGATGACATTCGACACTCGAGACCATTTCGATTTGCCTCTGTATACTGAGAGTATTATCAAACCGAATTATAGCCTGTGTGACACAATTCTATCTCCCTGCTGCATGTAATAAAATTTATACAGGTAAAACTTGCTGCGATGCAACGTATAAGTCTAATCCCACCTTGACCACACTATCAACAATGTTTTGTATAGCAACTCGTACTCGAACAATTACAGTGGTGGAGGAAGGCATTGTTTGTCTTTAGTCATACGGATTGCTGCAAATGTTGCTTTGGAATACAAGGTCATACGGATCTTGCTGCAAATTCAATTTTGTTTGGGGCGATGCGCAAAACCGAGTGAAGAATCACGCCCCAATGTTCGGATCTATTTTCAACATGTGAATACGATATACCTGAAGGCTCACACAGTCGCGTATGATCTTTTCTCGATATCTCTCGTGATTTTAAATACATGTATACGTGTATTCACAGAAACATAAAGTCTTGGTTGTTGAGAGGCGTGTTGCTTCAAATTACCAGTTCATACGGAGCTTGCTGCAGCAGTATATTCATCTCTGTATGAGACGATGCGCGAAACTTGCACAAGTGAAATATCATCACGCCTCAATATTCAAGACCTTTTTACCTGTGAATACAGTATAACTGAAGGCTTGAGCAGTCGCGTATCTTCATTTTTCGATATCTCTCACTATTTATGAAATCTATCATGACATGTAGACGTTCATTCCCAAAAATTCTTGCAGACTTGATTCTGAAGCAATGTTACGCATTTCCGTTGTTTGCTGCAAAAGCATATTCATCCCTGTCTGGGTGAAGCGCGAAACTTACTTGTGTGGAACTTCACACCCCAATGTTCGAAACTTTTTTACATGTGGGTACAATATACAGAGAGCTAACGCAGTCGTGCATCCTCTTTTCTCGATATCTCTCATAAATTTTCACAAGCTATCATGGCATGTAAACGACTTGTATATTTAAACAGTCTTAAAGTCTCAAGTTAATATTAGAGCATTTCTGGGGTTTATAATAACAGCAATATAATAAGTTTGTCTTTTCCTGCTAGAAAGTTCGAAAACTTTGTACCTGATGATGCATTATAAAATCAAAGCTTTACAGCTTGCGCTGTCTCGAACTTATTCGTGGTGTTTACTATTATTATGAATTCTGCTCACATACTTACGACACATCGTATGTTTGCAATTATGCAGCCCGCCCATATAATATAATTCAAATGCATGACTACATATGTACTTGTGTGTCTTAAAATTTTGTCAGGTGTTTCCGCATTCGGGGCACACCAACGTTTAGGGAAAATGCATACGATTTTCTTGACAATTCCGACTGTGAGACATCAATCGACCCGTGCGCTGCGCTTGGCAGTATTTAATGTTGCCAGCCGCCATTGCCGTGCTATTGCCGTGAACTTTGTAATTCAGGTGAAGACAACTTACCAGACATAGCTATATCGCCAATCCCCTCGGTTCAAATTTATGTCTTCCAAATAACAAAACCAAAGTTGATTGAATGCAAAATATTAGAGCCGAAGAATGTGCTGGTGGGTTGTCTCATTGATGGTTTATATTTGTTAAAGCTCATCGCCACAAGTTTATGAATTCCTCGCGAGTGTGTATGCGAATTGAAAACGCGATTTGCCGTAATAGTATATCAGATCAAAGTGTGAACTATGATTATTGTAGAAGTACGTCTGTGAGTGCAACCTCGCACATGCAACCAAACACATTTTCAGTCATGCTGTTCAGTTCCGTTCTCATCATAGCGCATTTTTTTAATTAAAACCCGTTTTCCATATGAGTGAATTTAGTTTGTCGTAATTTTCGTGAATAATAGTGCACAATTAGTCTCTACTATCACTATATTAGTCCCAGGACAGCTTGTAATTGACATACCTGAAACATGCTAGACAGGAAGCGTTAACCGCTTTCGACTACGAATCAACTTGACAGTTACACATACTTCATTTGGATTGTGTGTTTATATATATATATACATATATATATATCTATTTTTATATATATATATAAATATATATATATATATATATATATATATATATATATATATATATACATATATATATATATACATATGTATATATATATAAATATATATATATATATCAATATATATAAATATATATATATATATATATATATCAATATATACTATATATATATATATATACATACATAAGATATATATATATATATACAGGAACCCTCCCACACGCCCGCTCTCCTTGAGTGTCATTCTCATTGGGATTGTCATTCGCCCCGTATGGCTACGGGATCTTGACCCCACCTCTGGCTGAGGTACGAATGTGAATGCCGTCTGGCGACAAACACTGTGTATCCCTGGGGTCTTAGA
>NW_014040507.1:86846-96456 GCF_001186125.1 Sphaeroforma arctica JP610
TATATATATTGATTGACTTTGAGATTACTGCTGCTACAGACATGGCAACATCCCAATTTTCCATTATCAACAAAACGGAAACCGTAAAAGCCTCATCAGGTTATTCTCTGATTTTTACCGACTACCCTGTGCACATCTCTGCATAATGACATACTTCGCAGCTGCCCTTGGCTACTACTCAAATCATTAATCCGCCGATCCAAGCACAACCCAGCTAAAGAAAAGAAAAAAACATTAACCATACCGATCACCGAAGATTAGATAATAAACCACTGCGTGAATGGGCCTTTACAGATATGAGATCTTAATCCGTCATGCACGTGAACAGGGGCCTTCACGTCTGACTATACACCCAGGACCTGTTCTTGTCAGGCCTACCTGATTCCTATCAAGAACAAACCAAGGGCTACCTACCTCCTCAGTCGCTCCGTCAATACTCAACGCTTTATATCTATCCAGGACCTTGCTTGTATGTTGGAGAGTGGGAGACCATGAACAACATCAAACCACCTACCGTGAACCGACTTGCTACCGCGCCCGTAAATCCATTCACTCACAAAGCGAATGAACACAGTGCCACAACATCGTAAGCCACATAAACGCGTTGTACATACCCACACGCATCCACCAACTTACCACTACACGCCGCCTGGACACCATCAAACTCCTTATCGATGGTAGTGCCACCGTGAACTACTTAATACACAAGGACGTTCCGAGTTAACCAATATTGAACGAGGTAGATCTCCACTCCAACTTGCCGATGAATACACTACGGTCACCACCAAACGTGGCATTCTCCCTCTCGTCGGCATGACCAACGTCAGCAACTTTTAAAACTGATTTGATTTTCGTTGAGTCTCTCCCTTTTATATAGAGAGGGCAGGGACTCATCTCACAATTTCTCACTAAATTTTGAGAGTCTCACTAAATTGTGAGAAACTCCGTGTGTAAAATCTACGAGACCCATTTACGATAATTTCCGACGGTTGTCTGTCGAATTTTTATTAATCATTTTATGATAGATCACGGACCTTCAATAAATCATCGTAGAATAAACCTATACCACAAGCAAACTAAGTCAAAGTACCAATAAACAAATCTAAGCTAATCCGAAGATCATCATTTCGATAACTTGTACAACAACTCCGCAGAGCCTACTCCAGTACAACGGATACCAATTTGTTTACACCGCCAACACCACTACATGTATCATCACCGAAGGAACACACAAAATTACACACACAATTAGTAGCTACCACATGATCCACACAAATAGTGGCTAACACATGACATTTAGACATTCGATCAGCTAACATTGTTTAATTCTATAGTACCTAAGACGAAATTAATTCTGTCACTACGAGCAAACGGTCGCCCCACTCCAACCTGCTGCACCCCCGAAGATCCCTTCACTAGCCGCAGATCTCTCACCCGATTCAACGCTCTCCAGTACACCGTCTACAGCTTTCACTACCATGTCCTATGATGAATTTCACAGAAATGAAGGACATATCTTAGTCGCAAGACCCACACCAACGTGGTATTATAAATACACACAAACCATCAATCTACGTTGACACAAACCCATGGCAACGCAGCCCTGACGAATGGCAGCAAGCCATGACCCACCTGAAATGGCAACCGACGATGTGTTACATATTCGTGCCCGCATTTTTACTCAATTTATTATTATACCAACAAATTTTATTCTGAAATAAACATAATACGTTATGTTCAAAATTTTATAGTGTAACACATAGCTTGTGCCATGTCGTTACCCACATCAAAATCTCCTAACAGTGCACCAGCAGTCACAAGTCGATAGTAGTCTCATCAGTGCATCTATATGTTTGCTAAACCTAGTGCCCAGCACTTAATAACTTTCACCACCATCCGCCAGTAAAGCCACACCGAAAACAACAGCTGTGCTGCTAGCAGCACCCTTACTATTCGATCCGTCTACCGCGGCAAGAGGTGAGCCATTTTATCCCTCACATGCCACAAGTCCTTAAAATTGGCAGCATGCATCTATTGTTTTCCGATGACATAGTATACAACTCTTTTAGCCAATCCCCTGCTTCTAATGATATGGAGCTTTTCGGCTGGATAAACAACCTGTTTTGTAGATCCTACAGATGCATATTAAGTTATATATTGACTCTCTTCTGAGGGTCGATATACATATTGACAGCATGTACACCCACACGTAAGTGTATGTGGTGTAGATTGATACTCTACTGATACGACACCTGACAGAGTGTTTGTATCACTTCATAGTTTATACTCATAATAATAAATTCCGGGATAGCGAACTGCTGTTTTCGGGTTGTTTGGAAATCGATTGTGCTGATTGCGCGCTAACATGGAATCAGGGTTCAATGATTACATATCTATAACTTATAGTCAAGCTTCTCGAGTATAATATCTGTTGAGCTATTATATATTATATCTTCTTCGCGGCTTCAGAGGTAGCAAATTTTCAGCCTCTGTCATGCTAACGGCCACAGTCTTTTGGCAAGCGGAGAATGTAGCCAGTAAGTAGAGCGGCGTGTATCAAGACAGAAATTGTTGTCAGCGCCAGAATTTACGTCGATTAATGGGGGGCCCGGTGCGTATTTGTAGGTGTGTCCCATTTGAGGGGTCGCTTTACGATATTAGAGTACTCGTTTGGTAACAGTCCAGTGATCCAGTAATGAATATTTCCAATATATCGAGCCAGCGTGTTGATTTGGTACGTGATATCAACACGTGCAAAGAATATGAACACGTGTAAAGACTACTGAAGGGAGCCGATAAGCCTGTATGAACATGAGAGTCTAGTCTCCAGTGCTGGGTGGTGGCCGGTGTAGATGCGTCATGCATGTAAGTTGCTAAGATAGTACGTAGCCCAAGTCTTCGAGGATATGTGTATCTTTTGCAAGACGTATAAAGCGTCCTTTTGATATGATACGCATATGAGCCATTGAGGTTTGCCCATTGCAGCTAAATTCTTTTGATCAGCGATGTGAACAGGTCAATGTCCGTCTTAGTGAGACTGCAGATGATAAGGTCGCCAACATAGAGAAGTACGACACAGTACTAGTCATCCTTTTTGACCACGAACATGCAGAAGTTAGATTCAGATCGGAGTAGCTTAGACTTTAATCAGTGTATGCCAAAGTTAGCCTAATTGCCTGAGCTCATCTCTTATTGAGCCTGAGAATGAAGCCGTCTAGCAGGTCATAGGCTTTCGGGGTAGCATCGCTCCCCACTACTTTATAAGGACATCCCCGGTCCTCTTTGTTTATTGCCCACCTTTGTGCAAGGACCACCCAGTCCTCTATAGTTGTCGCCCCGCATGGAATTATACTACAACTAAATACAATATAATGGGTTTAGGGCCTTTTATATAATCTAGGACAAATATACAATATACCTCTAGTTTTTCTGTAAATAAAGATATTTAGACTCCATTAGTTTATGGGCTATAATTTGTAGTTTATTCTCTCTTTATTACCATGGCGAACTCCTCTGGGGATGCTGACCCCCCCATCTATCTTTAATCATCGAAAACGCTGGGGAGAACTCTCTCACCGGCGACAATTATGATGACTGGCGTGATGATATCTACATGGCCGCCGCCACCTCTTTTGATCAATATGATCTCAATGATGTCCTTCACTTTCGAATTCCTGACGACATTCTCAAGAATGACCTAGCGACTCCATGTGGCCGCTATCAATCGCGTGGCCGTACTCCTGGCCGCGACTACACTGAAGTTGAGATGACAACCCACATTCATCGTATCAAGACCAATAAGTCATATACTCATACACTCGTGCCCGTGCCGTTCTGTTCAACTCCCTCTCTCGAGAACTGCTTCTGTCGCTCAAATCTAAGGCTCATCTCCAAGACCCCTGGGTCCTTCTTCGTGCTCGTGTGACTCAGTACCGCTACAAGTCCAAAAAGATATACAACCCTATCAACCTCGCCTATCTCCATGCCTTTAAGCGTCAAGATGATGAAGTCATGCGCGCCTGGGCCCAACGCTGTTGGCAATCCCGTGAAGATGCTGATGATCAAGGATATACCTTTTACATGGCCTTCGTCCATGACGCCTTTATTTCTGGCTTATCTCAATCTGACCAGGATGAAGCACGCCGACTCCTTGTTTCCGCTGGTCAACGTGGTACTCCTGCCCGGCCCAACATCACTCCCCTCGGCATTTGTCTTCACTTGGAAAACTGGCACCTGTCTACCTGTCTGATCCCGAATGGAACGTCTCAGAGAAACCTCGTGCAGCCGCTACTCGTCGTCACACGGCCTCGGTTCATGAACAACGCCAAGTCGAACTCACCTACTTTGAGCAATACCCATTTTCGGCTCTTGGTCTTATCCCAGATCCCCAGGATATTCGTGGCAAATTCATCGCTCAGCTTTCCGGAAAACAGCGCACCCCCAATGCTCCGCTTTCTGTTCCTCCCCATCATCGTCGTCCCAAAGCTAGTCAAAATGCTTGTTTCGTTTGCTGGGACCCTGCTCACAAGGCCCCTACATGCCCCAAAGCATGTGGACGATGCGGTCAAAAGGGGCATATGAGTGTTGCGTGCACATCTGGTTTTGACCCTAAACCCTAAAACCCTAAAACCCTAATAAAAACCCAAAAACCCTAAGATGACTGGTCACGTCGCTAACGTCTGCTCTCAGCGATCCAATAAACATAACTTCGTCTATCCTCAGTTTGTTGCTCATGTCACTGTTCCTATTTCTTTTAATCAAGCCGAAAACACAGTGTTTCTACTTGATACTGGCGCCTCTGTCATTCACGTCAATACCACTCTCACACATTTCCTTACAAAAATAGAACATGGTAAATTTCCTCTGCAACTCGCGGATAATACTGAGATTGTTCTTCGTCAACGTGGTATCCTTTCTCATCTAGGCCTCAGCTACATCTGTCCCGGGCTCTCTGACTCCATCGTTGCTCAACCCAATTTGCAAGAGAATGGTTTTGTTCTTGAGTACCCTGCCTGGACCCAGACCCTCCACATATCTCACCCTGGGTCTCACCGTACCATTACCCGTGCTCGGAGTGGTTATTATACCACTTTTGTCGATCTCACCCGACTCCGCATAGATCCTCCCGCAGTCACTATGGCATTCCCTGACACTTCTGTCTCCCCGATCACCTCTCTTACTCCTTATCCTGCTACTGGTCCTCCACCACGCACCATGTCCTTTGACGGCATACCATCGTAATAATGCTCACAGAAGCCGTGCTACTACTCTGAAGCAGGTTCGCAAGGAGAATATTACACTCACCTATACGCTTCCCCCTGGCGTTGCTACATAGGATTACCAGTTCAACCCTACCCTTTGGTCCGATACCAAAGTGATTCACAGCAAATTTGTCTTTACCCGTAAAGTATGAAGAAAACAGGATCCAGACGATCTTCAAGGCTCGCATGGTTGCTCGTGGGGAGAAGCAAGAATACGGCAACTCCTATCTCGAGACCTATGCACCCGCCCGCTTCTGCCACTACTGCTCATACTTTTATTGCACTCGTTGCTTCTGAAGGCCTTGCCATCCACCATTTTGACGTCGATACTGCCTTCCTATATTTGTTCCTTGACACCGTTCCCTATATGAAACTACCAAAAGGCAGCGTTGATTTGGGTCTATATCCCCCCCATACCACCCTGAGGCTCAAGAAAGGTCTCTATGGGCTTAAACAAGCCGGCCGCTTGTGAAACCATGACATTGATTCTAAGCTAGTTGGCCTCAATTTTTTTTACAAAACCCGGCAGAAGGAATATGCGTGTTGTTCGCTACGTTGACAAAGTTTGCCCCAGCTGTCCTGAAAACCTCTAATGACGTCCAGTGGCGCTTCCGTGAATTATCGCGCTTCTATTCTCTCAAAAATCTCGGCTTGGCTCGTCATCTTATAGGCCTATGTATTACGCAGCACTCTTCTGGCGCTATCACTATCGACCAGCAGGCATATATTACTCACATGGTTCATACATTCGACATTGAGGATGACTTCCCACGGCACACTCCGGGCAATGGCATTCATCCTGCTGCCCATGTCGACTCCCCTGCTTTCCGTGGAAAATACCGTCAGCTCCTGGGAGCTCTTGGCTTTGCTGCCAATATGACTCGTGTTGACATTGCTACTATCCTTAACCAGCTTGCCGCTTATGCCGGTAATCCCACTATGGCTCACGCCTCGACACTTAACCGCATTCTCAATTATCTCTCTGCTACAAGCACGCCCTCACATATTATCCCGGACCTTCTACTACGCTCCCGGGTGACAGTCTCGTCGCATATACCGACTCAGACTGGGCTGGTTGTCTGGAATCTCGCCGGTCTCAGACCGGGTCCCTCCTCTGCTACAATGGTATTCCGATATACTGGAAGTCTCACAAGCAGAAGACTGCCACTTTAAGCTCTAGCAAAGCCGAATATGTTGCTGCTTCTGAGACTGCTCGGAATATCTCTTGGATCCGCAATATCGTCAGTTTTCTTGCTGGTCCTCTTCCTCGTCCGTCTGTTCTTCATATTGATAATCAGTCGGCTATGAAAGTGGCTCTTGGAACAGGCACACCTAAAGGTCTTAGGCATATACAAATCCGTATGTATTACATACAGCAATGTATCCACGACGATATCTTGACCCTTACCTACATTCGTACTGATGATAATCCGGCTGACCTACTGACAAAAAGCTTTCATCGTCCTAAACACACCCGATTCCGGGACAAACTAATGTCCTCGGCTCAGCTCAGCCCGGTTAGTCCTTCTAGGGGGGTTTCGAGGTAGCATCGCTCCCCACTTCTTTATAAGGACATCCCCGGTCCTCTTTGTTTATTGTCCACCTTTGTACAAGGACCACCCAGGTCCTCTCAGGTTGTCTCCCCGCATGGGATTATACTACAACTAAATACAATATAGTGGGTTTAGGACCTATTATATAATCTAGGACAAATATACAATATACCTCTAGTTTTTCTGTAAATAAAGGTTATTAGGCTCCATTATAGGCGGCGGAACTCGGTGAGTATTTCATATATATAGGTTTGTCGAGGTCTACATATAGATACACGTTGACGTTTGTTTTTTTTTGACGTACCATCTTTGGAACACGGCCATGTCCAGAACACATATTCAACTCCTTTTCTCAAAAACATCGGTTTATCAGATATGACGAACGAGTCATGGAGTATGTTCCTATGGTGTAGAAACTCGTAGGATTTTCTGAGGCTCGTTGAATAGCAGCTAGCCATAAATCAGCATCCTCACCGGACAGAGCCTGTCGGATAGTGCGTGGTGTCGATGGGCGAAGCTGGATAGTTGTGTATGTACTGTACAGTTTGTTAGCAGTGTCTTTGAAGCCCTCTAGAGGTCAGGATGGAGCGTAAAAGTTCGGTCATTTTTAAGCACGGCGACGTAATTGAAGCGCCGTAATTGCTGCAGTCTCTGAGGAATAAACTACGTAGAAAAGTTTAGAGTGAAATGTAGCGTTCTTTGTTTGTTCTTCTTAGCAATAGTCTTTCTTTGCATCGTTCTTCTGGTTGCCTTTATGTAAAGTAAATATTTTGGGACGTAGCTGGGGCGCGCAAGTCTGTTGTGCCACAAAATCTGGCTGGCTTTCTACAGCGATGGTTTCACTGTGGTCATAGCTATGTCGTCGATGTGCACGAAGTATATTCTGTGCTTTTTATGTACCGTTATGGTTTCAAAGCTTGCTCATACATAATATTTACATCATGTTGTTGATGAATTCAAGTGATAAGTGTCGCGATGAGAGCAGGCACTAGTGCAGTTTTGAATGTCATATCGATGAGTACGTCCCCCAAGTTTTCTAGCTGAGCCACATACTTCGGATAAATGATTGTACAAACAGCTACTTCGAACGCATATCGGTCATTAATGAGCATGTTGCGAACGAGATGCTTGTGGTACTTATTATAAGGATGTACGTGTATGGTGGCGCAACTATTGCAAGTTAGTCAGTATCCACCTCTGGAATCTCTGCCTGACTGATCGTTTACCTCCTTGTTGTCGATTGTAGGGTTAATTTTTGGAGAATGCAATCTGTCTGTTAGCAGGTAGCTGGCCACCGGATACTTGTGCTGACATCGCTTTGTTCTATCTGCCTTCATGAGCTTGTCGTCGATTGCTCTGAAATCGGTATGTTCTGTCACTGGCTTGTGAACGTTGAGTATCTCGTAAATATCTACCATGGTCGTAGTCGCGTCGATTGTATCTATCTACTCGGTAGTTCTGTCAGTCATTATCATCGTAGCTATCGTAGCGGTATTGATAGCGGTTGTTACTGTTGTATCGTTCCTCACGTGTGCGGTAGCCACGATTTGAATCAGATCGGCTATGCTTGTCACTATTCTTGGACATATATCTGTAGTCGCTCATGTCGTGGCGAGGACCAGATTTGTCAATCCGTCGATCGTAAGTTTTACGACCGTCGTGGTCACGACCCTAATTATGTGGGTTAGCAGCAACGCATGATTTGATTACTACTTGTAGCTTACAGCATTACCCGATGGTATATCCACGATTGTTGCAGAATGCACAATTTCCTGTCGATACAACTGCATGTGCACTGTGCACAATGGTTGATGGATTACTCTCCTCTGGATCCAACGCGATGAGATACGTGGTGGGCTCATCATACGACATGGTCATCATAGTGGGTGTCTTCAGCGTAATCTTGATAGTCTGATTATCGTCCTTCACAGCTTGCCGTAGAATAGCATATAGACTGTTGTTGGACTTCGAACCTCCGGCGTTTTTGAATTTCACAAGTACCGTATTGAAACGACTGATAAGACTGACGTAAGAATCGTTCGGTTCTTGCGTGATGCGGTTAAGTTCTAATGTCTTAGGGTTTTAGGGTTTAGGGTTTTTAGGGTTTCAAGGTAAAAATTCATATGGTCAGTATGATAAGAGAAGCCTTCTGCAGAAAACTTTCACACTTCGATGCTATTCTATTTCGACTTCTCTGCAACTAAATCTCACGCTGATCACATGATGCCTTTCCGCATAGCTTTATGACTCACATAAAACCGCAGCTATTTTAGAATATTGCGGTGGTTGGCAGACTCAGTCCACTCTCGGGAGTTGGTCGAGATTCTTAATCTGCTCTCGGGAATCGGTGACATATTAAATCAACCGTGGTAACATAGATGATAGTAATTATGCCCTTATGTGCACAATCACGATTATAGTGCTCATGATCCTCAATGTGCTTGAGACTTTTCGCTACGTCGTTCTCAGGAGGTATCTTGATGGCCGACTAGTTGTCGACATGCAACATTGTGTGGGGATGGGACAGCATGTCGGAGCGCATCCAGTCAATTTCCTGTGTAGTAGGGATATCTTCATTATCGATTTCGAATTAAATCATTGGGGTGTTGTCTATTATATTTCAAGTTGGGGAGACGTGGTAGTTCAATTGAGTATTATGAATATTGGAACTATAAAACTCTGAACATAATTGCGTGAAGTTTACTACAAAATACATTTATACATTTGTACAGTAATAATAAGCTTAGGAAAAATTGTGGCACTGACGATATGGGTAGGGTTTTAACAAGTGGGATG